>NW_005871700.1:135182-138020 GCF_000147115.1 Myotis lucifugus | reverse complement strand
TTGAAGGAAGAGGTTCCCCGGGGCCAAGTAAATAGATCCCAAGGCGGGAGAACTGTGCTTCTCCCATCAAGACTGGGCGTCTTTGGGGGAGATGGCCCATCACGCTCAGCCGTCTTAGGTTCTTCTCTTGGACATTCACGAAGGGCAGGACTCAGATGAAGGCCGTGCTCAGATGAAGGCATGCCCTACAATTCCCATCGCCAGGCCCGTGGGTTCAGCCAAAGCCTTAGCCCTGGGCAGCCTCAGGCAGGGACCAAGGCTGCCACCCAATGGAACTCATGCCCCTGCTGGTGGGGAGTGAGAAGAGCCAAGTTCTTAGCCAAGTAACCTTGGGTTGAGTGATTCTGTCTATACAGGATGAGGGACAGGGTGATGTGTCCCCAGGAAGATGAGGTGTAAACACACTGGGGCTCCCGGGGGCTGGGGTGGTGCTGCCCTAGATTTCTACACAGCCACCACCCTTCCCCCCCCCCCCCAGGACACCCTTTAAGGCCCATCTTGGGGCCTCCGCCCTCCACACCCTGGTACTTAGGCACTCCCAATGGCATTTCGTGTCAGACTCAGCCAATCTGAGCAAAGGCCAAAACACCAGCAGAGCAATCAAGTCCCACACATGCATCAGAACCTCAACCACTTGACTTCTGGACTTTCCACTGGTCTGAATTATTCACATGGCTCCTCCTCATTAGTGCGTGTAACAGAGAAGGAATTGGGGCCTGGACCTCACCCTGAGAGCCAGTCCAATCCTCATCCATAGACACACACTCAGGGGGCTGGGGTGGGGGGAGACCTGGGTTCCCCAGTCAAGCTGGCAGGGGTCCAGGGATCCACCAGCAACTCAGGCTCCCCAGATGGCCCCAGATACTGTCTCTCTTCATTCACCCCCCCTCCCCATCTGCTCAGCTCAGCTCAGCTCTGCCAGGCCATGGGTTTGGGGAAAGGGGAACAGGTGTAGGGATGGGGTAATCAGGGCCCAGCCTGGTGTGAGGTGTCCCTCAGAGTCCCTCCCTCTCCCATAACCAAGCAAGATGCTTCTCAAGCATAGACCAGACCCCACCCCAGAGCTCCTCCAAACCCTCCTAGCCTTTCTCCTGGGAGGGGGCAGCAGCCAAGATTTCCAGGAACTGTTAGGAGGGGCCATGCAGAGGATCTGGCAAGGGCGGCCTAATCGCCAGGGGAAGGGAAATGATGTCAGGGAGGTAGAGGGGAGAAGCACTGAGACGGCCACCAGCCACACTGCTCTGCTGCCTGCGCCGCCCTGGGCCCCCCACCCCCCTCAGACCTGCAGTGCCAGGCTGCTCAGACTGGGCAGTGCCTCTGGGGAAAGGCAGGGCCTTATTCGCCTGTCACCCAGTGTCCAGCAAGGGAGCTGACAGGAGACAGGCCACCAGGCACTTAGAGAAGGGAGCCTGGGAGCCTGGGAGCCTGGGAGCCTGGGAGCAGGGCTGGGCTGGGAAAGGGAAGTGAGAATGAGTGACCCTTTCTCCTTACTTCTGCCTCCCACCAGGTCTTAGGGAGCCCCCACCCACCCAACACATCCTGACTGCCTCTAGGCTCGGCCTGAGCTGATGGCTCCCTCCCCAGCAGCCAAGGCCCCAGATCCCCAATTCCCGGGGAGCAGGTGGCAGTGGGCAGTGTGGGTGCCTCCAGACTTTTGCTCCACACCAAGCCAGAGTGAGCAACTCTTCCTGACCCCATCCTTCCTCCCTTAATCCCTGCAGTGGTAGGAAG
The DNA here is from genome assembly GCF_000147115.1 of Myotis lucifugus. Classification (NCBI taxonomy): domain Eukaryota; kingdom Metazoa; phylum Chordata; class Mammalia; order Chiroptera; family Vespertilionidae; genus Myotis; species Myotis lucifugus. The sequence goes on along the minus strand of NW_005871700.1, from coordinate 136,289 downwards.
GGGTGCCCAGATAAGGACCCTGGGCAACCTCTCCCGGATAGAGGGGGCGAGAAACACAGCATTCCCTCTGCGGGATCTGACAGCCCAGCTGCCAGCAGCCTAGGCACCAACACATTGGGACCAAACACCCAGCTCGTCTCCAGCTGCCAGGAGGTGACATGTCAGCCCTGCCATCTTTGACCCTGAGACGCCAGCAGATGCTCCAGACCCGTGCCTGGTGGCTGGGCCTGTGTGCAGTGGCGATGGGGGTGTCCCGCGAACCCCTTTTCCGGGCTCCACTCCCAACTTGCTCACAGGACATTTTTGCTTAGACCTTTAGATCCGAGAGCACTGGGGGGATGGGGTGTCTTGGGGAGGGAGACTGGGTGGTTGAGGAAGAAAGTTTTGGGGGGAGAGTGCTAAGTCACTGAAAGAAGCCACCGTCGGTGCCACCCCGCGGAGGGCAGCCACGGGGCTGGGGATCTCCAAGCGGCACCTGAGCCCCCGGGGGGCGGGGACCCGTGCCGAGCTCCTGCCGCCCCCCAACACACACACACACACACACCCCGCCCGCGCCCTGTGCAGGTCAGCCTCACCAGAACGCGGTTGAACCGTTCCTCCAGCTCGCCCGCCGCGGGCATCGGCTGCTTGGGCGCCGCGGGCTGCTTGGGTGACGGCGCGGCCAGGCCCGCGGGCGGCTCTGCGCTGCCGGCCGCGTTGCCCATGGTGGTCCCCACCCAGCCGGCCAGGCGCCTCCAGCCTCGGAAATCCAGCTTTCCGGGGGGCCGGGGGCGAGGCTCCCGGCCTGGGGGACGAGGTGAGCCGCGGCTGGCAGCGGTCGCGGGGGGCTCGGCGACGCGGGAGCTCGGCTCAGCGGCGCGCAGGGGCCCGGGCGCGGCGTCCCATCGCGGCGGCCCCGTCCGAGGAGCCGGGCGGCGAGCTGCGGGGTGGGGGGAGGAAGTCAGGCTGCAGGCCGCCGGGGCCAGAGGGCTGGGCCGGGGGCAGGAAGCTGCGGCGCGGGCTCCCCCCTCGGCGAGTCTCGAACTTCTGCTCTCGCTCCCCGTGCGCGCAAACCGCGCTCCGCCGCCGCCGAGCGCCCAGCCCCAGGGGGGCGGGCTGCAGGGAGGG
>NW_005871700.1:121851-135074 GCF_000147115.1 Myotis lucifugus | reverse complement strand
TAAAAAAAAAAAAAAGAAAAAAAAAAAAAAAAAAGAAAAAAAGAACTAGCAGGAGGAGTTAGAATAGAAAAAGAGTAGACGTTACACCAGGCAACGCCTACGAAACAAAGAAACAAAAAAATACCTCTCTCTCCCAGCCGAGCACCGACGGGGTAAGCAAAAATGGGGTCCCTGCTGGGGGCCGGGGTGGGCAACCCTCCAGCTGGTGATGATCAGCCACTGCGAGTGAGGCCGGGAGACCCATCACCGGGCAGCACTGGGGCGCCAGGGCTGCGTCCCCCTCTCGGGTTCCCGACAGAGAAGGTGGGAGCCCCCTTCCAGGCCCCCACCCCTTGTTTCTCTTCTCTGGGTAGCCCAGGGAAGAGCTGAGGACCAGAGGGAAGCATCTGCAAATGAGAACCCCAAAGAAGGGCGGGGGGCGGGGCGCACACCCAGTCCAACGGCGACCCCTCCCCGCGACCTGTCCCGCCCTGGACCAACTCTCCGCGCCCGTGCCGGCACCCCCAGTGGAAAAGGGCAGAATTCCAGAATCTGGGGGCCACCGAGGCAGTCTCCAGGAGACGCGTGGGGGTTGGGAATGGAGGATGAACGCTGGCATCCAGGCTGGGAAAGGAGCAGGCGCTGCAGAGGGGAAATGAATCTCCTTGACGCTGTCACCAGGGACCTAAGGTAGCTTCGCATCTTGGAGGATAGCAGTCTCTGGTGCCTGGCAATTCCAGGAACACTTCAGAGATCTTCTTCCGTTTATCCTGACAATGACCAGGGAAGGCAGTATAGATAGTGACCTCCTAATTTTAGAGATGGGGACACTGAGGCTCAAGGAGGTTGTGTTGCCCAAGGGCAGGCAGCCAATAGAAAGCAGAAACAGGCCTCCTCTCTGTTTACCCTCAAAGCCTACACTGCCTTGGAGCTGCTGTCCTGGCGCCTCACGCCCCTCTCATCCAGGATGGACCAGAGGATGAGAGTATTGAGGGGTGTAGAACCCCAGGTCTGGGCACAATCTCCAGTCTGAGTTTGAAGCTTTTCTTTCCGTTGCTCCCCATTTAGTTTGTGGGGATCCCCAGGTGGTCCCTTCTTGCACTACCAAGGCATCGAGGAAGGAGGACCCATTCATGAGCCCTGGATTTTCTCTAGGCCAGGCCATAGTTTCCTCTTCCTTCTGCCCTCCCTTTTAAATAAAAATAAAAATAAATAAAAACCCTGACAAGAATTTAAGCAGGAGCCGGGATATTAACTATCCAATCTTAAGGAGGGCCCTGGAATGAGTCAGTTCCTTCCCCCAGGTTTCCCTGATGGAAACCAAGGTCATCAGCACCTCAGGTGGGTGAGAGATGTAGTCACTTCTTACCTGTCCCAGCCAGGGACCCAGGAGGTCAGACACAGCAGAATTCTCTTGGGCGTGCTAAGACGGGGATCCATTCTGGACCCACTGCCCTTGCCTCCAGCCTAGAACAGACCAGGGTCTTGCCCTTGGATTCTTGCGCTTGAGATTAGCTAAGACCTCTTTCTCTCTTTCTTTCTTTCTTTCTTTCTTTCTTTCTTTCTTTCTTTCTTTCTTTCTTTTTTCTCCTTTGCCCCCCCCTTTCTTTATTTCATTTTAAAGAACTTGGTCCCAGATCTCCACAATGAACTACCTCTTCCCATGTAACAGCAAGCTTTCCCTTAGCACCAGCTGTGTGCCAGCCTGTGCTCTCTCCCGGAGGGTCTGTGGCAGATGAGAAGAGTCCCTGTTCTTCGGCTGCTCGTAGCCTAGCGAGGGACACAAACACATGTGGGACAGTGGCCGCCACCAGCCACGCCTGCGGTGCCAGGTGTTCACACTTCCTTCCTCTTGCCCAGAACTACCTCTTTGAGCAAGTAGGATAAGGACAGAAGTTGTGCCCGCAGCTGAAACCCCCGCCCCAGGGCGGGGAGCCTCCAAGGCAGTAGCTGCCGGCCTGTGCCCTCAACACCCTTGCCAGCCACCCCTCACTCCTGGTGTGGTGGAATCAGGCTGGGCTAAGGAGAACCTCTTGTGTGGAAAACAGCTAGCCCAGCAAGCTTACGATGTCTCTCTCTTGTGCTGATCAGAACTGGGAGGAACCAAAAAATAAGAGGGGAAGAATTTAATCAATTATTACCTAATAAAATGTGGTTGGCTTGGCGGCACTATCTCTCCCATCGTGGTCCACAGAGGAGGAAATCCTAGAAGGGATGCTTGAAGTTTGGAACCACTGCTTTGGTGAGTCTGTGCTTCCCCCTACTGGGCACAGGCAGTATGGCAGCCAACCTAGGGCGAGGCCTCTAGTGGTGATGAAGATGAGTCACAGCGCGGGTGACATTGCTGGACTGTCGCCTTGTCACCTCCAAGGCAGGGATTGTGCAGCCACTGGATACACTGAGTAGGTGACCGAGCAGATTTCTCCAGGAATTTCCTCACTCGCCCCCCCCCCCGGCTTACCATTACTCAGCTGGTGCCTGTTTAAACATAAAAATAAAAGGTAATACATGTGCATAGTTAAAAAGAAAAACAGTTTTTAGCCCTAACTGGTTTGGCTCAGTGGATAGAGCGTCGGCCTGCAGACTGAAGGGTCCCAGGTTCGATTCCAGTCAAGAGCATGTACCTTGGTTGCAGGCATATCCCTAGCAGGGGGTGTGCAGGAGGCAGCTGATCGATGTTTCTCTCTTGTTGATGTTTCTAACTCTCTAGTGCTCTCCCTTCTTCTCTGTAAAAAATCAATAAATATATATATATGAAAAACAGTTTTAATATATCTTTCCAGAGATAATTTGGGTGTATACAAGCAGTGTGTGTGTGTGTGTGTGTGTGTGTGTGTGACACAAATGATAGTACACATTCCACACTGTTCAGCACCTTGCTATTTTCATTTAAAAATATATCTGCCTTTACCAAATCTACAGTCTCCCATCATATTGGTGTGTCACAATTTATTTCATTATTCCTCTCCTAGTGGATATTTAGGTTGTGTCTGCCTGCAGGATATATCTTTGTACACTGCAATTATGTGTGTGTAAAACAAATGTATAAATATGACATTACTGGGTCAAAGTTTATGAACTTTTAGATTTGAGATAGATTTTCATGGAACTGCCCTCCAAAAAAAGTTTTCCCCAATTTGCGACCCCCAGCGACGGATGAGATTGCTGGTTTCCCCTCACCCCCACGAACAGAGGGCACTAGCAGGCCTTTCGATCTTTGGTGAGGCCTCTTTGAAAGTCTTTGTCACAAGGCAGGTGACGATCTGTCTCTTTCTTTCTCCAAGGCAGGGACTGTGCGGTCTTTTCCGTCCCTGCATCCCCAGCATAGGACTGCAATGCTCAGTGAAAGAGAACAGGACTGCATTTGGGCAGGCCTGCAGGAGGGAGAGTAGATGGCTGGGTTTGAGCAGGAAGCCTGTGCTTAAGGGCCACTCTTGTTTCCAGGCCCTGATCAAACCTCGGCCCCAACGCCCAAAGCCCTTCTCTTGCAGGAGCCTTCCAGACTTCGAGATCTGAGGTTGAAGACCGGGCATTCCCAGTCTTCACACTCAGCTCTCCTGCATCGCAGGGGTGGGCCTCATCACCACTGAACTGCTGAAGGACTGGACATACACCAGGTGTCTGGGTATAGGGGGGTCAGTGAAACCAACATCCACTAGAACTTTCTGCGATGATGACAACGTTCTCTGTCTGTGCTGTTCAATATGGTAGCCACTGGCCACATATAGCTGGTAGGCACTCAAAAGGACTGGAATGAAGGGCATGTGACTCGATGGGGATGGTGGGAGTCTGGAAGAATCCACAGGTCCAATTCTCAAGGACTTGGGGGACATGTTAAGTATATGAGACTTGAGCCTGGTGACTGACAGGGTGAGGCGGGTGGGCAGGAGGGACATGATCATTTGAGGGCATTAGAAAGAGAAGGAAGAACGAAAACCATTTAGGGATTTCAAAACAGAACACAGATCAGGAAAGAGAAGCAGAAGGAGGTAAGGGCGAGATCTTTGAAAGGGAAGGCATGGCTTTGATGTAAGGGTGAAAAATAGCTCCTGTTTGGAGTGCAGATGACAGAGAGATGGTGAGTCACAACGGGACAAGGACGAAGGAAGAGCTGCAGATTGAGAGAGAAGTAAACCGTTCCACTGATGACTGGAATCTGAGGGGCATCCCCTGGGCCAGTCCGACAGGAGGGTTGGAGATTCAGGACTACTCTCCTAAATTGGTGAAGAAGCGAGGGGATGTTGAAGCCACTAGAAGGCTGAATGAGTCCAGAGACCCACCTGACTCAGGAACTGGGAGGATGTCTCCACTTGGGTGTGGGAGGACACCAGAAGGACCAGGACCAGCAGGTTTCCCCCCATAAACCGCCTCCAGCAGGGCCACTCCCAGAGCAGCCAGCAGGCACCAGCCATTTGCGGGGGCGGGAGGATGGGCGGAGACTAGGGAAGCAGCGTGGCCCTGGGAGGTTTCAGGGAGGAGGGCCAGTCCCAGGCTCTGAGAGCAGGTCAACAGGGTACGCACCCTGAAGACCACTGAGCTGGGCAACTAGGGTATCCCTAGTGGCCTTCAGAAAAGAATAATGCTTTCAACAAGAGCTGCTGAATTTCAGTGGCAAGTTTGGTGGCAGAAGGGAGAGAAGGGGAGACACTGAGGGGCAGAGCCTAAGCCGGCCATCGACAGAGAGAAAACACACACATAAAATTAATGGTGCTGTTTATAACCTGCGTTGAAAATATGATTAAAGTTTTTACAGAGAACCCAGGGATTAATCCTTAGAGGTTCAGGAGTCTCATGAACCCTTAAGGCCGAGAATCCCCCCCACACACACACCGGCCCCAAGAACATAGTGTCACTTAGGTAATATTCCCACCAGGGATGCACAGCCTGAATCTATACGTAAGGAAACACCAGGCAAACCCAAAAGGAGGGGCACTCAGTTAAAGGAATAAAGGGGGTCTGTACTTTGAAAAAAAAATGTCAAAAAAGATGATACAGATGAGAAATCGCTCCAGATTACAGAAGCCTAAAGAAACATGCAAAGTAAGTTCAAGGTGTGATCCTGGTCTGAATCCTACACTAGAGGGAAAAAGGACCCTTATTGAATCAACTGATAAAATTGAAATATGGCCCTGGCTAGTTTGGCTCAGTAGTTACAGCGTCAAACCAAAGGGTCTTGGGTTCAATTCCCAGTCAAAGGCAAGTACCCTGGTTGCAGGTTCAATCCCTGGATGGGGCTGGAGAGGGAGGCAACTAATTGATGTGCTGTGTCTCACATGGATGGTTCTCTCTCTCTCTCTCTCTCCCTCTCTCCTTCCCTTTTCCCTCCTCTCCACTCTCTCTAGAATTCAATGGAAAAAAATATACTTGGGTGAGGATTAAAAGTACGTAAATAAATAAATAAATAAATGTGTTGTATCAATGTTGAATTCCTCCAACTTGAAAAGTCTACTGTGATTATGCAAGAGAATGTCCTTGCTCTTACAAAACACCCTTTGAAGGGGTAAATGGGCATGATGGTTGCCACCTCCTCTCCATTCAGGAAAATAATATATTTGTATATTTTTATTTAACAAGTGGTGAATCACCCTAACTGGTTTGGCCCAGTGGATAGAGCATCGGCCTGTGGACTGAAGGGTCCCAGGTTTGATTCCAGTCAAGGGCATGTACCTTGGTGGCAGGCACATCCCCAGTAGGGGGTGTGCAGGAGGCAGCTGATCCATGTTTCTAACTCTCTATCCCTCTCCCTTCCTCTCTGTAAAAAATTAATAAAATATATTTTTTTAAAAAAACAACAAGTTGCCGAAACCGGTTTGGCTCAGTGGATAGAGCGTCGACCTGCGGACTGAAAGGTCCCAGGTTCGATTCCGGTCAAGGGCATGTACCTGGATTGCGGGCACATCCCCAGTAGGAGATGTGCAGGAGGCAGCTGATCGATGTTTCTCTCTCATCGATGCTTCTAACTCTCTATCTCTCTCCCTTCCTCTCTGTAAAAAATCAATAAAATATATTTTTAAAAAAAGAAAAAGAAAAAAAACAACAAGTGTTGAATCTAGGTAAGGGGTATATGGAGGATGATTGCATCGTTCTTGCACCTCTTCTGTAACCTATCATTTTTTTTCCAAATAAAGTTTTAAAAAACAAACAAAATAACTCTACCCAGACCAGGAGCCTCCTGAAGCTGGGGACCTTGATCCTCTTTTCCCCCGCCGCTGGCCCCGAACTGGCTCACGGGGGACCTCAGTCGGTGTCCTGGGTGTACAGGGCAAAATTAGGGAAAACAGGTGGCCACTAGAAGGGCCGAGACCCGTCGCTTGGGGACATTCCTCCGCCCGCGGCCCCGACATTTTCTGATCTGACAGCTGGATTCACCCGCTGGGCTCCTGGCGGAGGGGGCGCCCCGCCCCGCAGGGAGGGCGGTGGCCAGCAGGGGCCGCTGTTGAGCCAGCTCCGGCCGCGCTTGGCCGGGGCTCAGCGGGACCTGGGACTGGTCGCCCGCCGGTGGGGTGTCTTCGAGAACCCAGCCCACCGCAGTCTGCAAGCAACCTCTCTCGTCCCCGTCCGCTCCGGGCCTAGCTCCCCACTCCCAGGCCCTCAGCTTCCCCGCACTCCCTCCCCCACCTTGGATCCCCCAAGGCAACTCCCACGTCTGACGCTGGTGGAGGAGGGGACAGGATAAGCAGGAAGAGGCTTCAGTTCTTGGCCCTGGAGTCTGAATAATACATTAATTCTCCCCTTTTCTCCCCGTGTCCTTTCCCTCCTCCTCTCCCTCTTCTCCCTCCTCCTCCTCCTCCTCCTCTTCTTCCTCCTCCTCCTCCTCCTCTTCTTCCTCCTCCTCCTCCTCCTCTTTCTTCTCTGGAGCTGCACCAGGCTTTCAAAACAAACACACACACCTCCTTCGCCCATCCCCAGCCTGCCTGGGCCTTTCTCCAAGAGTTGTTGCTCCCAGACTAGTCCTTTCCGCTGGGTTCAGGGATCAGGATGGAGGCGGGGAGAGGGGGAGAGTGTGCTGATGGGGGTAGGGAGTGGCCGGTATGTTATTTCTTCCTGTGTAGAAAGGAGTGGGACTCACAGCCCCTCTGCAGTGGTGGACAGGGTGGGGGTGGGGTCTTCTTCCCTGGGACATGGAGCTGGCCCTTTACCCAGCTTTCCCCTGGCCGTCCCAGACTCAGGATGAAAAAGGACCTAGAGAGGTAACTTTGTCCATCCCCCTGGCTCCAGGAGGGACCATTCCTCCCATTCACTAATTCCTTCAACAACCCTTCCCTGAGCACCAGCTCTGTGCCGGGTACCGGGAGCTTTACCTAATGCCAGCACCTTAAATCCTCACTAGGACCATTGGGGACGGATGTTATTACTCGAAGTTGACTTATCCAAAGGTCCAGTTCAACCCAGTGCCCCTCTGTGACTGCTCCTGACCCACCCACTGGGCTTGGTGTCATTCAGCTTTGGGGCCGCCATTCAGCTTTGGGGCCGCCACTGCACCTCACGTAATGGCAATGGCTCAGGTGCTGCATTTATCTCACTGGCTTCCAGTGCTTTGTCTTCCTGGGTCTCCCACCCCTACGGGCCTGGGCCCCAGACCACAGCAAATGGGGGGTGGGGGGAGGCCTGCCCTAGCCCTCGCTGTGTGGCCTTGAGCAAGTGCCTTCACTTCTTCGAGTTCAATTTTCTCATCTGTAACACTGTTAGCGGCAATACCCTCCTGGCGGGATTCTGTGATGGTAAAATAAGAAGATGTATATAAAGTGCTTAGCACAGTAAATTTAATTTTGAAAAGGGACGCTCATCCCCACCAGAATGGCTAAAATGAGAAGAAAAAAAAATACAAAACCAAGTGTTGGCCAAGGATGTGGAGCAAAGGAACTCTCATATTCAGTTGGTAGAGGGGAAAACCATTGAGTAGTTCCTGTTAAAGCTGAATCTATGCATACACGATGACCCAGCAATTTCACTCCTAGACACATGCCCAAGAGGAATGTGCACACATGTGCACCAAAAGCCACGTAAAACGATTTCCATAGCAGCACTAACCATAATAACCCAGAACTGGAAACATCGGAACAGTCCAGCCGCAGAATGGATTAACGCATTTTAGTGTGTTCATGCAATGGAATACTGTATTGCGCTGAAAAAGAACGAACTACTACTGCGAGGCTCAGGGAGTTCTGGGGTTCAGTCAAAACAGGATTGCAGGGCATATTTGACTGGTGCAAGAGAATAAATAAACAGCCGTCAGCCTATTAATTCTTTGTGTGCAAAGAGATGCCACTAATTGCAGACGCCTTTTCTCTGTGTGTTGGGCCCATGTGGAATGCAGCGTCTGAGAACAGCCCTTCTCACCACTCAGAACCCACAGGAGCATGCCCAGCCCCTCTCAGGGCTTCTAGGGATGCAAAGGAGGGGCCGCCTTTGTAGCCATAAGCAGAGTTCGCCAAATAATGAACACATAGGAGGGGATGCATAGGCTCTGAGGATTTTTATTTTATTTTATTGATCTTAGAAAAAGAGAAAGAGAAAGAGAAAGAGAAAGAGAAAGAGAAAGAGAAAGAGAAAGAGAAAGAGAAAGAGAAAGAGAAAGAGAGACATAGCTTTTTTGTTCCACTTATTTATGCAATCATTGGTCAGTTCTTTTTTTTATATATATATATTTTATTGATTTTTTACAGAGAGAAAGGGAGAGAGATAGAGAGTCAGAAACATCGATGAGAGAGAAACATCGACCAGCTGCCTCCTGCACATCCCCCACTGGGGATGTGCCCGCAACCCAAGTACATGCCCTTGACCGGAATCGAACCTGGGACCCTTGAGTCCACAGGCCGACGCTCTATCCACTGAGCCAAACCGGTTTCGGCGTTTGGTCAGTTCTTGTATGTGCTCTGACGGGGGATAGAACTTGAAACCTTGGGATATCAAGATGATGCTCCAACCAATGGAGCCACCCGGTCAGGGCTTTGGGGACTGTTTTTAAGGAAGAGAAATGGGCCCTGCTTATGTGGGAAGCTGATTAGTTGCATACCTCCCATCAGAGCCAGTGACACTGCTGAATGACACTGGTAGTAGCTGAAGCTGGGAGAAGCCCTGTGGTCATCCATCCCATCATTCCACGCCTGTCTACACAGCAGATTCTCACCTTACTGACACGTTAAAGCAAGGTCTCTGTGTGGCAACACTGCTGGAGGTAGTGGTGTACTGGACCTTGTGATAATACAATGACAATTCTCTTCAAAAACACTTTTGATCAGATTTTCCATTCTTCTTGCCGCCAGCATCCCACCCCCACTAAGGGAGGTTGAAATCAATTAAATAGTTATTCGTTCACTCATTTACCAATTTAATATTGAATAAAGGCCATTTGTGCTAGCCACTGTATTAGGTGTTCAGCTAACAAAGATGACTGAGATGGTCCCTCCCTTTAGGATCTCAGAGTCAAGCCAACAAAAATTATGATTCCACGTGATTAGGGCAATGATAGGGGGAAATACAGTAGCGAGGCCCCCAGGGAGAGTGGGGCTGGCTGCTTATCTACTGCCCCAACCCCCCCCCCTCACCTCCCCCACAGGTCCCCAGGTTGCCATCCATGCCCAATACATGCTGCCCAAACTGATTCCTCTGATTCTTTGCCCTGCTGATCTGTTAGTGACACCTTTTTCCACCTCCACCTGATGGCAAATTCCTGCTCCTCCCCCAAGATTCATCTCCAAATGAGAAATCCCCAGTTCAGGTGGGTGGTTCAACTGTGAGGATGTGATCAGGGAGGAAAACCCTGGGGATTTTTTTAATGGGGATTATTTTTTTCATGTTTTATGTCCTAAGCAGGAAATTCATTCCATTATTCTATATGCCTTTCTGTGTCTGAAATATTTCATCATAATATATTTTCAAAATAGATTCAATTCAAGTTACTCCTCCACCTTGCTCCCCAGCTCCTGCTACCTTTACCTTCTCAGGAATCAAGCTCAAGCCCTGGCCAGTGTGGCTTCCGCACACTGAAGAGTGACAGGTTCTATCCCCAGGGCACCTGTGGGAGGCAACCAATCAATGTCTGTCTGTCTGTCTGTCTCTCTCTCTCTCTCAGAAATCAGGAAAAAACATATCCTCAGGTGAGGATTTTTAAAAAAATTAATCTCAAAAATTCCTTACTGTGTTTCTAACGATGCATGGAAATGATTGTCACCAATCGAGTATCCTGGTTCCCTCTAGGGCAGCGGCTCTCAACCTGTGGGTCGCGACCCCTTTGGGGGTCGAACGACCCTTTCACAGGGGTCGCCTAAGACCATCGGAAAACACATATATAATTACATATTGTTTTTGTGATTAATCACTATGCTTTAATTAAGTTCAATTTGTAACAATGAAATTGGGGGTCACCACAACATGAGGAACTGTATTAAAGGGTCGTGGCATTAGGAAGGTTGAGAACCACTGCTCTAGGGTGAGAAATGCAATTGAGGAATATGATGCTGGGGCTTTTCTAAAAAAATATATTTTTATTGATTTCAAAGAGGAAGGGAGAGGGAGAGAGATAGAAACATCAATGATGAGAATCATTGATCGGCTGCCTCCTGCACACCCCCTACTGGGGATCAAGCCCACAACCCAGGCATGTGCCCTGACCAGGAATTGAACCAGGGACCTTCTGGTTCATAGGTCGATGCTCAACCACTGAGCCATGCCAGCTGGGCATGATGCTGGGGCTTTAACAATAATAACAGTGTTGCTATGTCATAAACTGGGTGGTGGGTACATGGGTGCTTGTTTTATGTCTATAATATTATAGAATAAATTCAACATTTGAAAAAGCAACTCTGTCCTGAGTGAGAGAGACAAGAAGGAAGAAGGAAGGGAGAAGGAGCTTTAGAGAAGTTGGACGAAGTAGAACAAAGAGGTGGCTCTCTGCGGGGCCTGGAGGGCTCATTGAGTAATCAGGTTGTTCTTTTAGCAGCAATAAATAAATAAATAAATAAATAAATAAATAAATAAATAAATAAAAATAAAGGCTGTGTCTACCTGTAGTGAGCCATATGGTGGTGGCTAAGAGCGTAGATGCTGGAATTGAGTCATCTGGGTTCAAGTCTCAGTGCAATCTTTTATTAGCCCCATGACATTGGGCAACTTCAATTTCCTCATCCTGGAAAATGCTTGTGGGAGTCAAATGAGATGAAGTGTGTGAAGCTTGCACTGCTGGGATATGTGTGTCCGGGCAGGTGAGGGGGAGGGGCTGTCCTGTTCCGTGGTAGGTGGGAGCAGCAGTGGGCAGAAACAAGCAGGCCGGATGTGAACCTGGGTGTCCAATGCCAGAATCTGTGCTCTCGGCCTCTACACCGGAGAAGCCCAGATGGCTCTGGCGCACCCTCCCTGACCTGGCCTGTAAGTGGTTTCCTCCCTCCCTGATCTCCACTCTGGGTGAGTGAGAAGAAATGGGCAGAGGACAATCAAGAAGGCACTAAAGCCAAACCGGTTTGGCTCAGTGGATAGAGAGTCGGCCTGTGGACTGAGAGGTCCCGGGTTCAATTCCGGTCAAGGGCATGTACCTGGGTTGTGGGCACATCCCCAGTGGGAGGTGTGCAGGAGGTGGCTGGTCGATGTTTCTATCTCATCGATGTTTCTAGCTCTCTATCCCTCTCCCTTCCTCTCTGTAAAAAAATCAATAAAATATATTTTGTAAAAAAAGAAGGCACTAAAAAGGGAAGCAAAAATAGCCTTTGATTCTGAAACTCCTCGCAGACTCACACCCAGCGCTTGCACACAGATGGATGCCCGTAGCAGGAGGCCTGGGTAACCCCCCTGCCCAGACGGGTAGAAGTCATCATCACACACATACACCGCGTGCGGGTGGTGGTGCCGCTGTAGCAATGAAGCAACAGCTCTTTGCCAGGCAGAATTTCAGAATCTGATTGCTGGAGAGGCCCTCAGCATTTTTCTGGTCTCACCTCCTGCCTTTCCTCACGGGCCCTGGTACAACCAGGTCAGGGTCTGCAGTGATAGTTTGACTCCTAGCTGATTGGTAGAAATTCTCCGTCTATTTAAATATATATATATAAAATTTTATTGATTTCAGAGAAGAAGGGAGAGGCAGAGAGAGATAGAAACATCAATGATGAGAGAGAATCATTGATTGGCTGCCTCCTGAGAGAATCATTGATTGGCTGCCTCTTGCACACCCCCCACTGTCCATGTTCCCTGACTGGGAATTGAACCGTGACCTCATGGTTCATAGGTTGAAGCTCAACCACTGAGCCATGCTGGCAGGGCAATTCTTCCTTCCCCTGGCCTGGCCAATAAGGCTCATGGAACACCCTGACTCCTTGCCTGGCTTCTGCACACTAGAGGTCATGCCATCTGGGAGTCTTCTTGGGGATGTGGGCAGAGGACAGGCACCCCACATGTGGGACTCCGGGCCACACATGCTGGGCAGAGAGAACATTTGGAGCTTTTAGAACTCTGCCTCTCAGCCCTGGCTACACAGGGGCATTCCTTGGGGAGCCTTAAAAATTCCATTGCCCAGGCTGCGCTCCAGAAGAATTAAATCAGAATTTCTGGGGGTGGCACCCAGATATCCGAACTTTAAAAATATTTCCTAGGTCAGTGGTCGGCAAACTCATTAGTCAACAGAGCCAAATATCAACAGTACAACGATTGAAATTTCTTTTGAGAGCCAGATTTTTTAAACTTGAACTATATAGGTAGGTACATTGTAATTAACTTAATTAGGGTACTCCTAAGCTGGCCTTTGCTAAAAACGTCCTCAATCTGATTGAGGTACGTTAGCTGAGGTCGACCCCTTCCAACTCTCCCATCCACACTCGTCTTGTATACTTGTATACTTGTTTCGTCTATCTCCTTTCATTCATCCTCTCTATATGTCCAAACCATCTCAACATACCTTTCTCAATCCTCGACAGTACATCTTCTTTCACTCCACAACGTTCCCTAAAATTAACTTAATAAACATTACTTAAAGTTTTAAGTCAACTTCGCACTGTACGTGCACGCCCGCACGTGGTATTTTGTGGAAGAGCCACACTCAAGGGGCCAAAAAGCCGCATGTGGCTCGTGAGCTGCAGTTTGCCGACCACTGTCCTAGGTGATTCCAATAAGCAGTCAAGTTGAGAAACAATAATGTATTGGAGAAAGGATTTCTGCAAAAAGCGGGAACCTGGACTCCAGCTGGATGGAAAGCAGCAGGAAAGCAATCATATCAAAAGGCTTCTTGAGAAGAAGAATGGTAGGTGCCAGGGACTTGG
>NW_005871700.1:117347-121090 GCF_000147115.1 Myotis lucifugus | reverse complement strand
GGTAGGATATTGAGTTAGCCGATTAAGAAAGACAAACACGCAGGTCTAGAGCAAGTTAGGCCTGAAACATCGCTGGGGGCAAAAATGACAAAACTGAAGCTGTCCTAGTTTGGGCACAACGTGAGCAGTCAGGGTTCTTTAGAAAAGACAATAATTCGGGAAGGGGAGGAGGGGGAGAGGGAGAGATAAGGCAGCAGGAAAAGAGGAAGACCAAATATGAGAAGGATTGTTCCATAAAAAGAGCCACAGGCAGGAGTGAGTCTACAGGAGCTGAGCAGGGCTGTTGAGTTCAGGACACTGTGGACTTCACTCATTCAGAGTCGCCAGGAGTCATAGCTGACTCAACAGCACGTAACACACACATAAAGACAAAGGTATGCTTTGGGGAGAGGATCTAGAAAATGGACTCTAGAAAATGTTTTTAATCTAAGACTTAATTTAATCTAATTTAATTTATTCCAGTAATCTTTAGTAAAAGGTTATGAGCAAGAATAATTTATTGGACAAAGGATTTCTGCCAAGAGCAGGAACCTGGACTCCATGAGCAAGAATAGAGCTATCAGATATTAAAGCATGTTATGCAGCTATAATAATTTTTTAAACCCTCACCTGAGGATATGTTTTTCATTGATTTCTAGAGAGAGTGGGAGGGAGGAGGGAAGGAGGGAGGGCGGGAGAGAGAGAGAGAGAGAGAGAGAGAGAGAGAGAGAGAGAGAGAAACATTGATGTGAGAGACACATCCATTGGTTGCCTCTTTCACGTGCCCCTGCAGGGACTGGGAACCTGCAATCAAGGTATGCACCTTTGACCAGGAATTAAACCTGCGACACTTTGGTTCACAGACCGACATTTTAACCATTGAGCAACCAGCCAGGGCAGTAATTTTTAAAGTGTGATTGGTTTATCAATAAATGAGATAGAGAACTGGTGGAATAGAAAACTCACAAATGTATATATGAAGGTCGTTTATCATAAACATGGAATTTTAAATCATAGCAAAAAGAATTTTTCAACAGTGTCAGGACCACATTTGTGTAGCCATTTGGGGGATTTAAAAAAAAAAAGTCTTCAAGCATCTGGAGGCCAGGGAGGAGAGGCAGCTGAAGAGCATTGCCCAGGGAGGCCAGGGAAGCCAAAATTGTCCCGGGGGGATCCTGGGAGTGGGGTGAGTCCACCACGGAGGGGCGATGCCTGTGGCTACAAATGTGAATTACAAGTGAGGACAGTTGGACCAGGCGCCCAGAGGAAAAAGATCCTCTTTTTCAAAAGCCCAAGAGGGAAATGGCTGAGGCTGGAACTGAGAAGAAAAGGAAGGAAGATCTAGGTAGAAAGGACAGTGGGGCCTGAGAACCCAGAGATCAGAGAGGGAGCCGCCAGCTGGACAGCCACAGGGCTTGGTCCCGGGTCCTGTTGTGAGGGAGTTTGCAGCTTCCTGCGTCCTCACACCGTGATAAAGGAGTCGGAATGGCTGACTGGGGTGTGTGGGCCTGAGGAGAACCCCGCGGAGGAGCTGGAAGGAATAAGAGCCACCGGAGATTGTGGGCCA
Source organism: Myotis lucifugus (assembly GCF_000147115.1). Lineage (NCBI taxonomy): Eukaryota > Metazoa > Chordata > Mammalia > Chiroptera > Vespertilionidae > Myotis > Myotis lucifugus. The sequence continues at coordinate 119,544 of NW_005871700.1, read as the reverse complement.
AGGAGACCCCTTTTCCTCCCTTCTTTGTGGGAATGATGGGCTGTACCAGGGTGGGCTCTGGATGTCTGTGTGGCTCATAATGTCCTCCACACAACTTAGTTTCCTTGGGAACTTCCTCTCAGAGCCACTGGGGCGAGGACGGAGCAGGGGAGGGAGCCCCTCCTGGTTGTCCGGAGGCAGGACGAGGCAGATGCCCTGAGGCTGATCTGAGCCGCCCATCTTGGATGGAGTCCAGGGAGGATCTCTGGGACAGGTGGTTTCTGGAATGTCCATGGGCACAGGCAGCCAGTTCACACTGGCCAACTGGGAGCAGCTGCTCAGCCTGTGCCCCTGCCAGGCAAAGCCTGTTCCGTCCCCTCCATTCCCTGGTCCACAAAGGCCTCTCTGTTTGGGGGGCAGGAGTGAACGTTCAGCCATGGAGAAGTGGGAGAACTGAGCCCCAGGTGAAGGCAACACATAACATCTCCTTCTTTGCGGGAGGAGCAGCCACACTTTCCACACTCACCTGCCCTAATGGTTCAGGTCCAGGCAGCCCCCTTCGCCCCTACAAAAGCTGTCATTCTACGAAGGCCAGTAGAGAAGGCAAAGTGTAAACCCTTTCAAAAGATAAGGGAGCCCTAGCTGGTTTGGCTCAGTGGATAGAGCGTCGGCCTGCAGACTAAAGGGTCTCAGGTTCGATTCTGGTCATGGGCAGATGCCCGGATTGGGGCTTGATCCCCAGTGGGGGGTGTGCAGGAGGCAGCTGATCAGTGATTCTCTCTCATCATTGATGTTTCTATCTCTCCCTCTCCCTCTCCCTTCCTCTCTGAAATCAATAAAGATATATTAAAAAACAAAACAAAAAAGATAAGGGAAGGTGGGGTGAGAGGAACTCCCACAAACCACCTTGGAATGGAGCTAGTCACTTCACGATTAAGAAAGTAGTAAAGCGCCTGGCGGGCGTGGCTCAGTGGTTGAGCATCGACCTACAAACCAGGAGGTCACGGTTTAATTCCCAGTCAGGGCATATGCCCGGGTTGTGGGCTCTATCCAGTGTGGTGCATGCAGGAGGCAGACAATCTATGATTCTCTCTCATCGTTGATGTTTCTCTCTCTCTCCCTCTCCCTTCCTCTCTGAAATTAATAAAAATATATTTTGTTAAAAAAAGAAAGTAGCAAAGCCCGGCCGGTGTTGCTCAGTGGTTGAGCGTCCAGCTATGAACCAGGAGGTTGTGGTTTGATTCCCGGTCAGGGCACAGGTCTGAGTTGCGGGCTCCATGCCCAGTGGGGAGCGTGCAGGAGGCAGACAGTCAATGATTCTTTCTCATCATTGATGTTTCTCTCTCTCTCCCTCTTCCTTCCTCTCCGAAATAAAAACATATATATATATTTTTAAAAGTAGTAAAATTTATGGTTGTGTCCACTTGAGACCACCTCCTATACAGCTGATGCTAAGTCCTTAACTTACTTATCTCTTGGAAGACAGCAAGGAACAATGGGCAAGAGCTGAACTACAATCAGAACCCGTTGCTACAGGCATTGTGAGGCCTCGGGCAAGTTTCTTAACCTCTCCAAGCAGAAGCTTCTTCATCTCATGCCTCTGACCCCAAACGCCACAGTATGTCCCCCGGGGCTACCTGGACTTCCCGGACCTAGCAGGGAGGAGCCAAGAGGATCAAGGAGGAGTTACATTTTTCAGGCCAGGTAACACAATCCCGGACAGAAGAGCTCAGGATCCTGGACTGGCCTGAAGCCCCCACCCTTTGAACAAAGGAGGAGAGGAGGCCCCTGAATTAGCAGCAGAGCTGGGATAGATCTCAGGTCCCCAGACTACAACCAGTCTAGTGTGACTTCCTCATAGGCCCTTGGGGGACCTGTGTTTTTCTGACACAGGCCCCAAGAGACTAATCATTCCCTCTTGGCCGGACCACCAGAATATGAAGAATAAGTAAATCCATAGAGACAAAAGGCAGATGGGTGGTTGCCTGGGCTGGAGAAAGGCGGGAATGGGGAGTAACTGCTTAATAGGTACATGTTTCCTTTTGGGGTGGTATTGTTGGAACTAGATAGAGGTGGCAGTTGCACACTTTGTCAATGTGCTAAATGCCACAGAAATTGTTTGCTTTAAAATGGTGAATTTCAGCCCTAACCGGGTTTGGCTCAGTGGATAGAGCATCAGCCTGCGGACTGAAGGGTCCCAGGGTTCGATTTCTAGTCA
>NW_005871700.1:92374-117247 GCF_000147115.1 Myotis lucifugus | reverse complement strand
CAATAAAATATTTATTTATTTATTTATTTATTTTTTTAAAATATATTTTATTGATTTTTTACAGAGAGGAAGGGAGAGAGATAGTTAGAAACATCGATGAGAGAGAAACATCAATCAGCTGCCTCCTGCACACCTCCCACTGGGGATGTGCCCGCAACCCAGGTACATGCCCTTGACCGGAATCGAACCCGGGACCTTTGAGTCCGCAGGCCGACGCTCTATCCACTGAGCCAAACCGGTTCCGGCAAATATTTAAAAAATAAAAATAAAAATGGTGAATTTCATGTTAGGTGAATTTCACCTCAATTAAAAATAAGGGTACAGGTCCTGGCCAGGTAACTCAGTTGGTTAGTGTTAGGTCGGAGAGAGCCCAGGATCGGATACATGCAGGCATGTGATGAGACAATGGACTCCCCCTGGAATTTCTCACAGATCTGGGATTTCTCACAGGTCCACGTGCCAGACACAGATACCTGCTTCTTCTCCCTGAATTCACAGCGATCCCCACACAGATACTGACCCATTCCTGAATGTCCCGCCCACCCCCTGCGGCTGAGACTCCCTCAGTTGAATGTGTGATGATCCCTGCTGCGGACACTTCCTCAGTTCAGGCCCCCGCCCTCACCCAACCGCAGTATAAAAAAAGCGCCCCCCTCCATGTTGGCGTGAATCCACGTGCCCTGTCTTTGGGGGTACGTGGGTCTCCCGGGGACGCAGAATAAACTTTCCTTTCCTTTCTTTTCTCATTCACTGGACTCTATTTCTTGCGCCGCCTCCTGAGCCACCTAACCTAACAGTTAGAGCATCATCCTGATACACCAAGGTTGCAAGTTTCCATCCTGGTCAAGATACATACAAGAATCAACCAATGAATGCATAAATAAGTGGAAAAACAAATCGATGTTCCTCCCTCCCTCCCTCCCTCCCTTCCTTCTTCCTTCCTTTCCTCCCTTTCTCAAATCAATAAATTAAAGACAATAATTATAATGAAGGTACCTGTAGCTAAGAGATGAAAGGAATAAGAAGAGTGGGCACGTCCCAGGTAGGGGAGGGAAGGTGAAGGAGGCCTGAGGTATGAGCAGGGAGGAGGACTTGGCCGTCTTCACTCAGCCTCTGAGCTGTTTGCTTCCTCTCAGACTTTAGACTGGAAGCTCCGGGGGGTGTGGCAGGGACCTCATCTTTTTAGCTGTTTTTAATTTTCAGAGCAGAGCGTCATCACGGGTATATGGATCTTTTAAAGCCTCTGGCACCAGTGGAATGAAAGCAAACACGTTAAGCAATAGGAAGATTACCCACCGCCTACAGCAGGGAAGTGAGGATGTCACTGGGCTAAGCGTGTGCCACCTCTGGGCTGCAGGGGAGCTGCCTGAGAATTCAAGGGCAGAGAGGGCCTGCCCGTCACACCCTCGCAGGCAGCACCCACTGGGGTCGGGATGGGGGAAGGGGAGGGGGAGCACCATGGCCCCTTTGTCAGACCCAGGAAGGAGACTGGGGCAGCTACAGGAAGGAGGGGTGAGGAGCTCCCTCCGGAATCTCTCCCTCTGCCTCCCTCCCCTCCACATGCACAGCTCCTGCACATGCTCAGTGTGCCCAGGAATTGGGCTGGCTGGGGGAGGGCACTGAGTGGCACCCCCACTTAAAGGGACAGTGCCGTCCTTGCCTGCACCCAATAGAGGCAATGGGACCGGGCCACCTCTTTCCTCATGAACTGATGGCTTCACCTCGACCCCTTCCCCACTTCTGGCAGCTTCTTCTGCCCCCTCAGCTCCTTTGTCCGCTCACTACCTCTCCTCATCCCCCGACCCTATTGCAGGCAGGGGCTGTCCGCTGAACACAGGAGCTTCCACCTGAGGTGGGGAGTCTTGGGTGGGGAAGAAATGAGGATCCCCAGGCAGGGTATGAGAGTGGTGGGAAGCTTCTGCAATCACTCTTGGGAAACATGTGCCTTCTGGGCCTCCCTCCCCTGGTCCAGGTGAGCACGAAGGTCCTGGAAAGCAAATGGACTTGAGAGAAGGAAGGCGCTGGGCATTTGCTCTGGAAAGGCCGGAGGAAGAGAAGGGAGTGTGTCCATTTGCTCTGGAAAGGCCGGAGGAAGAGAAGGGAGTGTGTCCATTTGCTCTGGAAAGGCCGGAGGAAGAGAAGGGAGTGTGTCCAAGCCCATCTTCCCAGCTGAGGCCTCAGGACCAGTGGAGAGGGAAGCGGGGACAGGGGGGTGTGGGGGGGGTGGGGGTGGGGGTGGGGGGGCGTGCAAAATGAACCTGTGCCTGGCCACCAGCTGTAGCTGAGCTGCCTCTCCCAAGAGCTGAGCCTGGGGACCCCCAGCTCCACTGGGTGGGAGGGCAGAGGTCAGGGAACCAGATGGGGGGGTGACATTGACTTCTTCACAAATCCCTTTCAGCTCCTGCTGACACTTCCCGGCTCACACCCTTTTCTTCATTTTCATCTTGCCCCATCCTGTACCTTTTAAAAAAAAATAAAACATATTTTTATTGATTTTGAGAGAGAGAGAAAAACATTGATGGAGTCTGCGATCCGGGCATGTGCCCTGGCCGGGAATTGAACTAGCAGCCTTTCAGTGCACAGGATAATGCCCGAGTCACACAGGCCAGGGCCACCTTGGGAATATTGACCCACCGAGGTGCAGTCCTGACCAAGTGTGTGTTTGGGGTGCGGGGAATGTCTGTGTGCGTCTGTGTGTGTTGGGGGTAGAGAGGGCCAGCTGGCAGCTTTCCTGTCTCCAAGCTCCTCAGCTCTGGGCCAAGAAGGGCTGAACTTCTCACCTGCCCCTCCCCCGTGAGAAGATCTTGCCTACTCAGGGACAGCTGACCCAAGCCATCTCCAGACACCCACACACACCCATCCCCCACCCCCTCCAGCAGCCCTCTGGAATCCTCTCTTCCCTCCTAGTTACTCACACACACACCCCTCCAGGTACACACCCTTGGTCCTGGCCCATGGCCTTGCCCCTCCCCTCTCCCTCAGGCTCCGCGCTGAGGAATGCAGCAGCAGAGGCTGCCCAGCCTGCCCAGCCTGCCCAGGGCTACGGGTCCTGGCTGGCAACCCAAAGGGGAAGGCAGGCCTTGGGTCAGCATTCCTAGAGTCCCACAAGTCACTCTCTCTAAGGCTTGGGTTTCCCGTCTGCAAAGTGGGGACAGTCGGTCCTCTGGCCCTTCCTGACAGGTGTACGGAAGGGGCTGGCAGCCTTGGCCAGAGTTCCAGGGGCAGACCCCACAGGGTGGGAGATTTTATTCTCTTGAATCCCATCCCTTCCTAGAATCTGTTCCTGCGCCTTGCTTCATGGTAGAAGGGGCTGGTGAGGCCTGGGTGTGGCAGGGCAGAAATGAAAGTTGTCCTGGCAACTTACAGGGTTCGTCTGCCTTTCCATCCAGCAGGGGTGTATGAGCTCGCTTCAGAGCCCAATACTGCTGGCACGTTGGAGGTATCTGCATCACCCAGGCTGGTGCAGCTGTCTATTCTGTGCAGACAGGTGAGGGGCTCCCCTCAGAGGGAATGAACCATGCAGGCAATTAGGCTCCGAGGAGCAGGGAGCACAGCTGAGGGGCTCCAGGAAAGCCAGGCCACCGCTCCGCTGGGATCAATTCACTGTCGTCCGCTGCCGCGTGGGTTTTCCACGAGAAAACTTCCCTGGCATGCTTACCTGTAAGTGCCCTGCCCCTGGCTGCCGATGTCGGGGTGGGGGCTATCAAGGACAAGGAGACACAAGGCGCCCATACCTCATCTAGCCCAGCCCTCTGAACGGCGGGGAAGACGGGGAGAACACAGGGAACCCGGGAACATACCGTGAAGGAACCCCTGGGCGTGGGCCTTCTCCAAGATCCCAGCCCCCTCTCCTCTGGGAAGCTCCCAGCTCCTCCCAGCAATCTGGCACCTTAAGTCAAGTTCTGGCTGAACCCAGGGGCTCCTGACTGAGCCCCCTCCCACCTCTACACCCCCCTCTATGAAACCTTCAGAGCAGTCTGACTGCTCCCCAACACACGGAGCAGAATTCAAGCATCCTGGAGATCTTGATAGGACCCCAATGCAGAGGGGTCTGCTGTCCTCCCAGGCTCGGGGCAAGGGGGCATTAGGACCCCAAGTCCCAAGCCTTTCTGGGATGAATATGCTTTGAATCTCAGAGCCCTAGTGAAACCAGTCCCAGCCACTGCGTTTGATTTCACCAAAACCATTTATTTTCTCTGTGAAAAATAAGATGCCATTACCCTAGCCGAGTTGGCTCAGTGGATAGAGCATTGGCCTGTGGTCAGAATGGTCCCAGATTCCATTCTGGTCAGGGACACATGACGGGTTGTGAGCTCGATCCCCAGTAGGGGGCGTGCAGGAGGCAGCCGATCAATGATTCTCATCATTGATGTTTCTCTCTCTCCATCTCCCTTCCTATCTGAAATTAAAATAATAATAATAATAATAATGCCATCAAAGAACAAACTGTGGAAATGACAAGGTGGAAGTCAAGCTGCTCTCAGGGGGCACAAGGGTGATGGGAGTGATTTTCATCCACCACCTGCCACCTTGAGACCCAGCTGGCCTACATGTGCATTACATGGAACTGTCTCCTTGGGCTAAACTGGTGAGGGGGCACCCCGAGGGGCCTGGCCGCCCTCTTGATTCCACATCTCATTCTCCTGCCGAAGCCGCTGGTTCTCTGTCCGGAGCCTCTCCACCTCGGCAGCCAGTTCCTCAACCTGGCGACAGGACTGGCGGCTGGTGCGCCCCTGCAGCTGCTGCAGCTTCCGGGTCTCCTCCTCAGCCAGCGACAGCCTGCGCTCCAGATCCAGGTAGTCCTGCACCAGCTCCTGCTTGCTGCGGCCCTGCAGGCTCTCCGTGTGGAAGCGCTCATAGGTCTCCGAGAAGTCCCTCTGCTGGAACTCGCCAGGAGCTCGGACCGGCCGGCCGCTGTCCTCCGCCTCACTCTCTTCACTGGAGCCTGGGTGCGAGGCCCCCTGAGGCACATCCAGGTCCGGCTCCTCGGGGTTTCGGTCATTCATCAGGAACTGGGTGGTGTTGTAGGGCGCCACGGCTTGGCCCTTGGCGAACATCTCCTCTCGGAGCCGGGAGGCCCTCTGGCCCTGCTTCTCGTCCCGCTGCTGCTTCTCGTCCCAGCTCAGCTCCAGGTAGGGCCGCCAGTGCCGCTTGCGCTTGGAGGGCCGCCGGCGGTGCTTCTTGCGGCCCAGCACCGCCTCCACTGAGCAGCCCCTGGGATTCTGGGTCCGGGCACCCCGACTATTGCAGCCCAGACCACCGCCAGCCCCGGAAGGATCTTCCTCCTCTGAGTGGCTCTCCATCCGGGGTGTCAGGGGTAGGGAACCAGCAGGGTCATGAGGCTCAGGGGGTGTTTCTGGGCTCCTAGAAGAGTCAGAGGCCTAAGGAGAGAACATGAGGATGGGTCACAGCCAGCCTGTGCCTGGAATCCTTCCCTGCCTCTTCACCCCCTCCCCAACCCCACCTCTAGCTCTCAGCCTTCTGCAACCATTTGTTTGTTTATGGCTTACCTGTCTCCTGTCTGTCCCCAATGGGCCCTAAGCAAACTAGGCAAGAGCAGGCATTTCACCTGTGTATTTCACTGCAAGTTCAATGCCTCCCATCAAAAAAGCCCCAGGCTTTGCTTAATGCTCTGCTGTCATTGTCTTGAACTTCTTAATATTTTTTTAAATCCTTACACAAGATATGCTTATCGATTTTAGAGAGAAGAAGGGGAAGGGGGGAACATTGACGTGAGTGAGAACATCAATTCGTTGCCTTCCGTCCCTGCCCCAACCCAGGATTGAACCCACAAGCTAGGTACATGCTCCGACCGGAAATTGAACCCACAACCTTTTGGTATTCGAGAGGACCCTACAAGGGCCTTCTTACTGATTTTTGAATAAAGAGCCCTTTGCACTGAGCCGCACAAATTATGTCGCTGATCCTGCTTGGGGGTACCTGGATAGCTGACTCTTTGTTGTTGTTGGCTTGTTTTGTTTTAATCCTCACTCGAGGATATTTTCCCATTGATTTTTCAGAGAGACTGGGAGAGAGAGGGAAAGACAGAAATATCAATGTGAGAGAAACACATCGATTGGTTGCCTCCTGCACAAGCCCCGAGCAGGGCCCAGGCCAGGGAGGAGCCTGCAACCGAGGTACATGCCCTTGACCAAAATTGAACTTCAGTTCGCAGGCCGAGGCTCTAGCCACTGCGCAAAACTGGCCAGGGCAGATAGCTGACTCTTTTCATCCTTTATTTAGGGCTTTGTTCTAATGTCATCTCTTCAGAGAGGCCGTTCTTGACCAGCCTATCAAGTAGCCCTCTCATCTCCCCTTCCCACTAACTCCCTATCACATGACATAGTTAACATCATACATCACATTTAGCACGTTACCATCTGTCTTTCTCCTGTAAGAATGTGACTTGTCTGTTCAGTTCACCGATGTGTCCCTGTGTATGGCCCAAGGTAAGCACTTAATAAAAACATGTTAAATGACATAAAGCCCATAAGAGGGGGATCCAAAAGATACTGGGACACAAGATTCTCTTTTCTGTCATTCTAGGGTGAAGAAGATGGAGTGCGCCCTAACCGGTTTGGCTCAGTGGGTAGAGCGTTGGCCTGCGGACTGAAGGGTCCCAGGTTCGATTCCAGTCAAGGGCATGTACCTGGGTTGCGGGCACATCCCCAGTAGGGGGTGTGCAGGAGGCAGCTGATCGATGTTTCTCTCTCATCGATGTTTCTAACTCTCTATCCCTCTCCCTTCCTCTCTGTAAAAAATCAATAAAATATATTTTTAAAAAAAGAAAAAGGAGTGCATTTACTCCAGGCAGAAGTTGGTATTCATCCACATGAGGGGCAGGAAAGAGATCCTAACTAGGGAGAGGAAAGGTCAAACTCTAGTCTGCAGCTGAGAGAATTCTAGAACTTATCTAAGATGCGCAAAGGATTCTGTCTCGAGAGAGCGTGTGTTCAGGGCAGCGGGTTATCTCTGTCATGGTGAGGGTGGGAGTACGGAGTGGGGAGTGGGGAACGAGTTGCTCTAAGTTTGTGGTTTGGGGAATTCTAATAATAACTACTACCAGTGGGATGTTGTTTTATAATGTACAACAGTTCAGAGACCTCTGGGCATGGGTCCATATAAGCCTAGGGTGTGTATCGGGGGATGTATGCAGCCCTGTAAGAGCTGAAGGTGTGTTACCTGCATTTGGGAGACCCGGAAGAGAACGTCAGGGAAAATGAGGTATGTTCGAGTGTGTGTGTGCATGCGTGTTTGTGTTGTTTTGTTAATTCACCTGCAGGGAAGTCAATGAAGAGTGACTGCCCTGTCTTCACCAGTGTTTTAGGTCAAATGAGACAGAGCTCTGCCCCACCCTGGAAGAGGCAGTCCGCTGGGAACTCTTAAGGCAGGGTGGCTTGTTTTTGTGTGCACAATAATTCACCTACCCCCCCCCCCACTCCGCCCCTCAGCCAAAGCTCCCTAATGATCTTTCCCCTCACCCTAATCAGCCCTTCCCTCAGCCCCACATGCTGCCTCCCTCCTAAAGGCTTGTCCCTCTACTACCATTACCACTATTGCACAGAAGCTGTGACCTGGGTGAGTCATTTGCCCTCTCCGAACCTTCTAGCCCTGGCATGTCATGAAGTCCAAATTAAAGAAATCCAGGAAACACTGGAAGTGGCTAGATCGGGTGAGTCAGAGGAGCTGAGTTCTCCTCTCAGCTATAAGGAGTTGTGGACTCGGGGAGAAGAATGGGCAAGGTGGGGGCAGTGAGCGAGAGCACCGTCTGGGAGGGTTTGGGCTCCTGTTGCCAGATCAGAAGGTGACATTCTAATGGCTTCATACAATGTCTCTTCATCTCTCCTGGGTGGTATCTTATCCCCCAACACATCCCAAATTATGAACCAAGTGCTCAAACTCTTTTCCCTGCTTTAGACTTGGTTCTCAGCCTGGACAAGGCAGGGTTCTGTTGTCAGAAGGCCCTAAGTTTAAACCCCGGATCTGTTGCTTGCTGATGGCATGATTCTAGAAAAGATATTTCAGCTCTGAGAAGCTTAACTTCTATGGCCCAGCCGGCATGGCTCAGTGGTTGAGTGTCGGTCAATCTATGAGCCAGGAGGCCACGGTTTGATTCCCGGTCAGGGAACATGCCCGGATTGCGGGCTCCATCCCCAGAGTGGGGTGTGCAGGAGGCAACCAATCAATGATTTTCTCTCATCACTGATGCTTCTATCTCTCTCTTCCTCCCTCTCTGAAATCAATAAAAATATGTATATTTTTGCCCTAACTGGTTTGGCTCAGTGGATGGAGTGTCAGCCTGCGGACTGAAGGGTCCCAGGTTCTATTCCGGTCAAGGGCATGTACCTTGGTTGCAGGCACATCCCCAGTAAGGGGGTGTGCAGGTGGCAGCTGATCGGTGTTTCTCTCTCATCGATGTTTCTGGCTCTCTGTCCCTCTCCCTTCCTCTCTGTAAAAAATCAATAAAATATATTTTTTAAAAATGTATATTTTTATATGTATATATTTTTATTGATTTCAGAGAGGGAGATAGAAACATCAATGGTGAGAGAGAATCATTGACTGGCTGCCTCTTGTGTGACCCCCACTGGGGATTGAGCTCACAAACCCGGCATGTGCCCTTGACCTGAATCGAACCTGGGACCCTACAGTCTGCAGGCCAACGCTCTATCCACTGAGCCAAACTGGTTAAGGCAAAAAACATATATATATTTTAAAAAAGAACCTTAGCTTCTGTGAAATGGAAACAATAAGTCCTATCCTGAAGGGCTTCTAGGATGTCATGAGATAGCACAGATTTAGCATCTGGCATATTACTCAGCGCATAGTAGGAACTCATTTAAACATACTGATTTTTCCAAATCTGCCAACACATCTGAGACAAGAAACCAGGCTCCCAGATGGCACGACCCATGTTCAGGGCATTCCGGGGGCTGGGAGGGCGAGCCTTACCTTGGCCTCCTCCATGGCTGCTGATGGCTCTGTGTTACAGTTGGTCTGGTTCGGAGGGGCCACCTTCTTCTGTTCCAAATCTCTCAGCAGATGCCTTTAACTAGTGACACCTGCTTTAAACAACAACAGAAACCTAAGTCCTGAAGGAGAATTCTCAGGAAGACGGGCTGCCCGGGAGTTTTTTACCAAGGCAACAGCAGCCATTTTGTAGCACCAGACCTGCACAACCTCATTTTCAATTGAAGGCCCGGAAGGCTGCCTCCACCCTGTTTTTCACACCTGCAGCCAGCAAGGGGCCAAATGGGGATAAAGAAACCACCTTCCCCGCCCTGTTTCTCAGGCCTCAGGGCCAGGCCGACATCCTATGCTGCTCACCTGGAAGTCACCGAGGACCAGGCTGGCAGCTGGGAAGGCAGGACTAGGCTTTGCTCCCCCAACAACCAAAGTGGGAAAGCAGGCTGCCTGGGGCGGCCACTGTGCACACAGCAACGCCCTGGAGAGACTCAGTGGACTGGGCCGGTGGCTCCAACAACAGGAGGTCCTCTCCAGGGGCCTCAATCTTAACTGCGGCCCCCAACCCCTACCCAGGCTGGGCTCCAGAAGTCAATGCCTCAAGAAACACGCCTGGGGCCTGAGCTGAGCCTGGGACTGAGGCCTTTTCATCGCCAGGGCATGGCCTGCCTCCCTACTTCCTCTCAGGGTGGGAAACAGAGGAAAGGGGCTTCACATTATAGGGAGCTGGGAAGGAAACCCAAACGGGGTAAGGATGGATTCTTTAGAAGAGAGGAAATGGTCGGGGAGAGAGGTTTTGCAAAGGCGGAACTGACCTATTTGTTGTCAAGGGCAAGGGCTATGCACACCGACTACATCTGTTGTCTTTCTGTGCAATCGCCCGTCTGCAATTCCAGCGCCTCAGCCCTACCTCTTGCTGCAGTTGCAGCAGCTCTCCCCGGTCAAGCCGCTCAGGCGCTAAGGTTGTGGGGCGGGGAGGAAGGGCGGAGGGAACAGCCTTTACAGCGCGGTGCCTGCTGGGGATTGTAGTTCTTCTGGCCTTGGAAGGCGACCCAAGATGCTGTCACGTCAACAGCTACCCCGCGAACTCCAAAACCCATCTAGCCTTGCGCGGGAGTCGTCCCGCGCTCACCTCTGTCTTTTTATTGGCCGGCTCGTCTGTCAATATTTCCGCTTATGTCGACGTTTGCCGTGCGGAAGCACAACCGGATTCGCCTCCCAAGCTCAATTAAAGAGTTCATTGATGGCGTTAATCTTTACTAGGCAGAAAATAGATCCGGCCAAGGGGGGAGAGGCTGTGGGCGCGGAGGGATCCCGGGCCCTAGAGGAAGGCGACGAGAAGGAGCGGTGGCCGCCGCCGCCATTTTGGGCTGGGAGGAGGCAGCGGAGGGACTCGCTGCACAGTGAGAGCACCCCCTGGGGGGCGGTCCGGGCGTGGGGCGAGACCGGGCCCAGTGGGCTGCCTGAAGTGGCGACGCCGGGAGACGGCGGGAAGTGGGATCGGGGACCTGGGAGGTGAAGGTTGGAGTCTTCCCAGCCGGGCCTGGTCCTCAAACCGTCCCGGCAGCCTCGCCGCCTCGCCTCTCCCGGAGGGCGGGGTTCTTGGGTCATTACCGCGTGTTTCCCGAGACCCCAGGTTGGGGAGAGACCGAGTGAAGCGACTCTCTTCTGCTGTCCTCCCACGGGGGCGCAGGTCATGCGGCCGAGCGTTGTCAAGTTCTTTTCCCGGCCCCATTCGGCCTGGGTATGGCGGCCACCCCGCCCCCACTTGGACGGGCGAAGTGGCCAAGACGCCAGATTCCAAAGACTGCGCCGCCGGGGAGGGTGGCGGTGGAGGCGCTGGCCGCGCGTCCCTCTGGCGTGGCAGTCGGCGAGCTGGGGGCTCGGAGGTCGGAGAGCCCGGCCCACCCACTGTTCCCCGCCCCGTACACCGAGCCCCCGGGCCCGGGCTGCCTCCCGCGGTGACGTCCGACCCGAGCCCCCGGGCCCGGCGGGGTGGGCGCGTGCAGACGCCTGCAGGACCCCGGTGCGTGGAAGTCTGGGCGCTCTTGTCCTCGAGGTTTGTCCCGACCAGCGCCCATTCTCGGAACCACCTGACCTCGTACGGCGCCAGCCACTTGGGGAAACTCCAAAAAAAGTGTTTTCCCACTTTTCGTGAAAGTTTACATCAAAGGGGCATGGGTGTTGGGACACAAAATAACTTAGGAGTCGCCAGGACTATGGAAATAAAAGGGGAGTGGCCCCTCTCGGAGGCTTCAGGAACATCTGTTTGCATTTTGAAATCTGAGCCATCACTTCTACCAAAACTTTTGGAGAAATGTCTATCCCTCCTAGAGGAAAAAAAAAACACAAACACGCACGAATTCCCATGTAATCTTTATAAGACTTACAAATTCTTTCCAGTTTAAAGAACTTTTCTCCCACCAACTAAACGGGGGAGTGTTTTGCCGCCGGTGCATTGTTACTGGGGAACCTCTATTTTGAAATGTCATGTCATTGAACATCTCTTCTGTAGATCCGATGTTACTATTTTAGAATTTGCAGTTTGGAGCTCCTGCACATTCATGGAGTTTTGGAGAGAGGGGACACCTACTCTGAAAAACAACAACTCAGCCTGACATTACAGCTGTAGTAGCTTCTTAAAGGTTGGAGTTTAATGTGGAATTCTCTTTTGGAATTGCGGATTAAACTCGTTTCCTACTGCTGGAAATCTAAATGCAGGGAGGTTTGTAGCTCAGGGATATTTTAATAATTCTTTTACTAAAATGCCAGTTAAAATTATGCCTAGGCCCTAGCCGGTTTGGCTCAGTGGATAGAGCGTCGGCCTGCGGACTGAAAGGTCCCGGGTTCGATTCCGGTCAGGGGCATGTACCTTGGTTGCAGGCACATCCCCAGTTGGGGAGTGTGCAGGAGGCCGCTGATCGATGTTTCTCATCGATGTTTCTGACTCTCTATCCCTCTCCCTTCCTCTGTGTAAAAAAAAATCAATAAAAAGTATAAAATAAAATAAAAATTATGGTTAGGTAGATTCTGAAGCAGGGGAGTGACTGGGCAGTGACTTCCTCTTTGAGGTTACCTTTTGAAGAATCTCATTGCCAGTTAGAGATGGCCAAATCATTTCTAAGTCTTTGGCCTTAATAGCAAGACACTGAATCCCTGCTCCTCCTCTTTATAAAGTAAATGTTTTAAAAAGTTGTAAGAGTGACAGTTCCACAGCCTTAACAATTACCTCTACCCCCCAGCTATTCTCAGAGAAAATCTTAGAACTGGATTGCAAAGATATGATCACATTGATTTCAGTTCTTAATCGAACATTTGAACTACTTAATCCTAAATGAAGCTTCAATACACTCGATTCATACTGTAGGTTGAGTTGCTTACGTCATGTTCACTTTACATGTTCTTCAGCTCAAGACTCTAGTTAGGAAAAGCTGCCACTAACTTGGTAGGAGTTAAGTTAAATAGTCACAGAAGCTGAAAGGGGCTCTGAAGATTACCTTTGTGCTGCTTCTGTCAATTTAATGGAGGAGGATCTCAGACTCTTGTGATTTATCCTCCATTTTTAAAAATATATTTTATTGATTTTTTTTTACAGAGATGAAGGGAGAGGGATAGAGAGTTAGAAACATCGATGAGAGAGAGAAACATCGATCAGCTGCCTCCTGCACACCCACCACTGGGGATGTGCCCGCAACCAAGGTACATGCCCTTGACTGGAATTGAACCTGGGACCCTTCAGTCCGCAGGTTGACGCTCTATCCACTGAACCAAACCGGCTAGGGCTTATCCTCCATTTTGAAGTAATATAGTTAAACCTTTGGATGTTACTAAGTGGAGAATACCTGGTACAGAAGTTTGTTACTCATTTATAAAAATGAAAGCTTATCCTCTTTAAGGTTTGACCCATAAGCTTTTCCATTCCTTGATAAGAAAAGTTGGAAATAAAACTCGTTTGGTTATTTACTGAACAAAACACAGGACTGGAAATTAGGAACTCCAAGTTCTATTTCTGTGTGCTGCCACTGCCGTGGTTGGTTTGGCTAGAGGCCAAATCCTAAAGATTAGGCCAAACTGTTTTGTTGCTGAGTCTATTCATCTAATGTTCAATCAAACCTTCGACTTCCTTCTCAGCTCGCTCCTTTCAGATGAGTTGCTTTGTAGTTTATGACAAATTCTACAATAGACTATTTTGTATATACCTCAGTTTCCTTTTTAAAATTTTTATTTTTTATTGAATTTATTGGGTATGCCTCAGTTTCCTAATTTGAAAATGGTATTAATGCTACCTCATAAATATTTGAGAAGTAACTGTTCTTCAGTAGCCATCTGTCTAAACATTTACTTGCTATAACTTCCTTATTTGGGAACATTAGCACTTCTCCTTTGAAGTTTATTTGGAGTAGTTGGGAGGTCTGCCTTACTGAAATGCGCCCATGGCAGTACAAAGGGTGCCCTGCCCATCCAATAGGCTGAACGAGGGTCAATCTCTCAGGGTACCAAGCAGTTGTTGCCACAAAGTCCTGGATGTTGTACATTTGCCTGATGGTCCAACTTTTGGGGACTAGTTGGCTATGTGTGAGCATTAAGTAACATACTTTGCTCAAGAGCTTTTAAATATATTTTTTATTGATTTCAGAGAGGGAGAGAGAGAGAGAGAAACATCAATGATGAGAGAATCATTGATCAGCTGCCTTCTGGACACCCCCTACTGGGGTTTGAGCCCACAACCTGGGAATGTTCCCTTGATTGGATCGAACCTGGGACCCCTCAGTCCACAGGCCAGTGCTCTATCCACTGAGCCAAACCAGCTAGGGCTCATTGGTTCTCTGCAGCAGTCCTCTTCAGAATGAAGATACTTGCTTCTGAACTATTTGATTTCTACAGTTAATCCATTTTCATTCTTTGTGTTTATTTTTTAAATATATTTTTATTGATTTCAGAGAGGAAGGGAGAGATAGAAACATTAGTGATGAGAGAGCATCACTGATGATCGGTCGCCTCCTGCGAGCCCTACTCTGGGGATGGAGCCTGCTACTCATGTATGTGCCCTGACTGGGAATCAACCATTTCCCTCTGGTTCATAGATCAATGCTCAACTACTGAGCCATGCTGGCTGGGCTATTCTTTGTGTTTAGCTCTCACCATTCTCCTCTATTTTCTGTCTTTCTAAACTGTTCAAATGTTTGCTGTTTTGTTAAGTACATTTTTAGTATTAACTAGAAAGGAAGGTAAAACTAACCTCTTACACATTCACTTCCATCCTCGTTTGGTCTTCTGCCTTTGCCTGAAAATTATACTGGAGTTATCCAGATATGCAGAATTACATGTTTAGAGCAGGTTTCAGAATTTCAAATTAACCCCTTTTTATGACTCTGTGGAGGTTAGGACAAGTTCTGCTGAGTAGTTTATAAGAGCAGGGATGCTATCATTTTCTCAAATTATTTTGCGTGGAGCACTCTAAAGCTTCAGGAATATTTCCCTTCAGGAATATTCTTTTTGCTCACTGCAGACCTAGGGCTTTTTAACACTTCACACAAAGTCAGTGAATGTGTCAAATAGAACATGACTTCAGAGGAGTGTTTGCAATTCCGTTCTGAATGTTTGTTCTTGGGGGGAAAAATGTGTAAGCCAATGTAACTGTTCTTTTTTTTATTTTTATTTAATATAGTAGAGGCCTGTTGCACGAAAAGATTCGTGCAATGGGGTTTCCCTTCCCCTGGCTGCTGGCACTGGTTTTCCTCCGGCACCCGGGACCCAGGCCTTCGTTCTGGCTGGAGCCGCCTTCAAGCCTTCGCTGCCCCGCCTGGCCTCCCCGGGCCAGGTCGCACACGGGACGCCCGCCGCCCCGGGTCACAGATAGCAGGCCCGGATGGCAGCGGGGCAGGCGGGATGGCGCTGTCCCACCCTGCCTGCGGTATGCAAATTAGCCGCCATCTTTGTTGGTGGTTAATTTGCATATCGTGCTGATTAGCCAGTGGGAGGTGTAGCGAAGGTATGGTCAATTACCATGTTTGTCTATTATTAGGTAGGATTTTATTGATTTTTTTTTACAGAGAGGAAGGGAGAGGGATAGAGAGTCAGAAACATCGATGAGAGAGAAACATCGATTGGCTGCCTCCTGCACACCCCCTACTGGGGATGTGCCCGCAACCAAGGTACATGCCTTGACCAGAATCGAACCTGGGACCTTTCAGTCCGCAGGTCGATGCTCTATCCACTGAGCCAAACCAGTCAGGGCCCAATGTAACTGTTCTTGGTGCAGTATTAAAAGATCACACTATTTCAGCCAGAACCGGTTTGGCTCAGTGGATAGAGCATCGGCCTGTGGACTGAAGGGTTCCAGGTTCGATTCCGGTCAAGGGCATGTACCTTGGTTGCGAGCACATCCCCAGTGGGGGGTGTGCAGGAGGCAGCTGATCGATGTTTCTCTAATTCTCTAACCCTCTCCCCTCCTCTTTGTAAAAAATCAATAATATTTTTTTTTAATCACACTATTTCAAGACTTACCAACAGTTTCCTGTAGCATCTCAACCATTTGAAAGAATTTTGATAATTGAACCAACTATAAGAAAAACAAGAAAAAGTTAATTCGGGAAGATTTGTAAAAGCTACAGCATTGATTTGTCTAAACCCAGCCTTTGTTTTTTCAACAAGAGATGGAAAGAAGTTGTAAGCTTTCCAATATTCAAAGACAACTGGCAAAACTTGGCCAAAGATTGAAACTTTCCCTCCTAGACCATAGATTTGGTCCCATTTGCAAAGTGTGACTATTACACTTTGGTCAGCAGACTCCACTGTGTTCAGGTCCTATATTTGACATTTTCTCTTAAAAATTACTTTTCATCCTGGCATCAGCGATTTACACTTCATGTGGGAAAGAATAGTAAAGTGGAGTTTTATTCCAATGATCTTGTCAAATGTGAAAAAGTAATTTTAAAAAATCACAACATACGCAAGTGTATCTAGTTAGGTACAAGTACCATCCTTACTCTAGCCAACTTTTCCATCACACTATTGTGAATATTCATTGCCAGCAATTCTGGGTGTAAGTGGCCAGGGGGACATTTGCAGTGTATTACCTAATGTTTGATTAAATATAGCCAGTTCTTGATTTTCTGAAAGTAAACTGTTGGATTGTGGATTTTTTTTTTTTAATTTATTGGATTCACTCTTTGGTTTCTCTAATTTTTGAAGTCATTAGGATAAAGTATGTTGGTTTACATTTCCCCAAACAAAGGATTTTTATATTTATATAAAACATTTTTATAAATCCTGGGTGAAGTGAAGAAATACTGATCAGGTTGTGGGTTTGATCCCTAGTTGGACACGTACGGGAGGCAACTGATCCATGTTTCTCTCCCTCCCTCCCTTCCTCTCTCTCTCTAAAGTCAATTAAAAAAAATCGTCGGATAATAAAAAACAAACAAAACATCAAATGGGCAACTGCTATATGCATGTGTAAAACATTTTCATACTATTCGTTTAATACTTTTAACAGTTCTGTAAAGTAGCCATAGCCCCCTTTTGCTGATGAAGAATGAGGCTCAGAGAGTTTGAGAGATGTGTCTAGGATTGCATTGCTAGCACGTATATGTTAAAGGTATGACTGGAACCCGGGTTCTTTGACTTCGAGTCTGGTCTAATTTTTACCATTTTCCTCTCTTTAGAGATACCTAGTCTATTTTTCAGAAATAAACTAATCGAACTCCCTGGCTTTTTCTCCTCACACTGAAATCTGAAGGCACCTGTCTCCTGAGAGCCTCTTTTATGTTCTAGGCTAGCCCAGGAAAAGTTTTTCTTACTGAGAGGAGGCTTAAGCTATCCAGCCAGCTGTCTCAAAGTTTAGGCAGTGCTTTGTCCTGGCTAGATATCCAGGCCCAGTATTAGAAACTGAAATTGCCAATGTGTAAGCATGGTCTTTTGTGTAGCTCAGTTGAAATGTTTGGCAGGAGATACTTTAGTGAAAGGGTAGAGTGGATATGAGCATATTTGTCATCACAAACTCCCCGTTAATATAGGTAATTCAGAGTCTTCTGCCCTGAGACAATAGACTAGTCAACTCTTTCAATGTAGAAAGTGTTGATAGAAACTCCTATTTCACACAAAACTCATCATTCCAAGAATATAAATGCAATAAATATAGTAAAATACCAGTGCCTTTGAAAGCAGAATTTAGAAAGTTGTATAGCTCAAGATAGCAAATTTATGAGTTAAATATATTTTTAAAAACGGGACTGCATTTGTCTTTTAAGAGTAAAACATACAGTATTTTCTGATAAATGTACTTGTAAAGTCTCTCCAAGACTAATAGTAGGGGAAACAGGATTCTTTTACATCAATCTGTCTTCAGAAGAGGTTCTGAAATTAGAGGTTATCACTGCTGCATTGCATCCTTGTGCAATCAAAACGAGGCTTCTGCTCCGCACTAAAAAGCCAGAGGGCAGTGTTGCTGCCCTTCCATCAAGCAGCGCGGTTTCTGGGACTGCTGCATGATGTCATAGTAGAAGAAATATTAAAAAGACGAAGAAAACTATTTCAAATTAGACATTTAATGTAAATTTTAGGCGAAAGGAAAAACTGACTATACATTGTCTCCCATGGGTCATTACCAGAATAGGGCCAGAGGCCAGCTCAGTCCAGCTTTGAGGGCCTTGAGTCAGTCTTGACCAGCATAATTCCCTTTGACTCATTGGTTTGTGTATGCTCCTTATGCATCATAAGGTGCGCTTCACTCTTGAAGTTCCACCTCCTCCACTATTTATCTGCAAAAGGATCTACGCAGTGGGAGGCTTTTCCCTTTCCCGGAAGGAGTTTTTAAACCTTCAAGTTTGACAGTCTCATTCTCTTGAACCCTTTCCCTGGAAAAGTGTACATATAACACAAGTCTACATATAATTTTATGGGGTTTGTGGACCCCAAGGCTCCCTATGGTTCTAAGGCCCCAAGTTAAGGAACCCCTGTGCTAGTGATTTGAGTGGTGCAGTTACCCTAAGGAAACAGGGCAGCTGAAGGTGATGGGCAGGAGGGAACAGTCCTAATTTCTTACTATTTTGATTTGCGGGCAGAAATTCTTAGGGTCTCCCTGCATTTTCAAGATCAGAACTATTCAAGAATTGCTATCAGCGCAGTTTAGGAGACAATAGCAGCTGTACAGGAAATACGTGCAGGGTTCCCACTCAGCCCCCAAGGAGTTAATTTAGCTCTTTAACCAGAAGCTTTATATTTGACTTGCAGTGAGGGGGACATTTATAATTACAGTTTTACCCTCATAGAAAGGTGGGCAGCTCCTATTCCTTTTTTTTTTTTTTTTTTTGGTATAGGGAGCACCCTAAGTATTCAACAAGGGTAAGTCCTTGGAATGCTCCAAACAGCTTTCTTTTATAAATCCAATATCCCCTATCTCTAAACATTTTAACATAAAGAGCTGCCCCATAAGGTTATCCAGCCATTGTTTGCATTAAGCAATAGGTTTACCTAGAGCCTCTTTCAGGTATCTAGGAGCTCCTTCCAGTCTCAAAGGGGAGGGGAGAGGAGGCGGGTGGGGTGGAGATTACTAAAAACCTACTGTAGGAATGAAATGAGGCTGTCAGTTGTCTGCCAAATTAGATGTATATTTTTGTTAATAGACTTTTGAATGGCTAGTGAGCAGAATTAAATTTTAAGCTCCCAATTGTAGCCACTTTCTACTCCCCAAACACCCAATACTGGTTTATTTCTCCAGCATCGGAAAGGAAAACCAAGGCACTAGGAAGCAAGCACACTAAGTTATAAGCTATTTAAATCTTTATATTTTGCCTGAACTATATATTGTAGCACACAAGAACTCATTCAAGAGGAAAATCAGCACATTGAAAATTCTCCCATTGAGATTTCTTCCAAACAAATAACTTCTTTACCTCCCCAAAATGCAATCGCATAAATCAGCACTATTTTGAATTAATTCTAGAAATCACACTTAAACTATATTACATTTACAAATATTAAATTTATTATAACTAGAATGAATTTAATGGTTCTCAGATTTGGCCACCTTATAGATCAGTTTGAGAGGATTTTTAACAGAAAATGCATTGTAACTTGGTCAAATTACACATAAAAAAACAACCTTCTAAAAAGAAAAGTAACGCATCCCTCAGTTTCACATAATTAAAGAACAGCAGAAAGCACGCAAGCTACAGCATAGCTAAATTTACCAAACCAACCAAAGCCGGGGGGATTTTCTCTTCTGATTATGTGTCATAAAAACGTCCACTGTCTTATATACACATGTATATAATGTTACATTCCAGCACTGTAAAAAGTCCCCTTTGTCCCTCCCCTCCAAAAAGTTTCAGTCTAGTCCCCAAACTTGGACAGCGGCGCCCGCTCCTGCTGCCGGTGCAGTTCGTTCTCCGTCAGCAGCTGCAGGTTCTCGGCGCGCAGCCGGTCCAGCTCCAGCTCCAGCTCCCGGACGCGCGCGTCGTCGCCGCCGCCCAGCCGCTTGCTTTCCAGCCGCAACCGGTTGTTCTCGTCCTCCATGCGAGAGAGGCACTTCTCCAGCTCCAGGTACTCCCTGATGAGCTCCTGCTTGCTCATGTTCTGCAGGCTCTCCGCGTGGAACCGCTCGTACGTCTCCGAGAAGTCCCGCTGCAGAAACTCGCTGCCGTCTCCGCCCATCCCGTCGCTGCCCCCATCCTCCTCACCCGCCTCTTCCATAAACTCTTCGTCGCTGGTGTCCGACTTGGCCGCAGCGCGCTTGGGGTAGAAGCCGGTTTTGAGGTCCGGCTCCTCCTGGTCATGATCATCCATGAGGAACTGCGTGGTGTTATAGGGCGCCACCGGCTGGCCCTTGGCGAACATCTCGGCTCGAACCCTCGAAGCTCGAAGACTCTGTTTCTCGTCGAACTTTCTCTTCTCCTCCCAAGTCAGCTTGTAGTACGGCTTCCAGTGCCGCTTCTTCTTGGAAGGGCGTCGCCTGTGTTTCTTCTTGCCCAGCTGTCTCTGCTGCTGTTTCCACGACTCCTCGCCTCCAGCGGCAGGAGCCCCCAACTTGTTGGCTTCGGAGTCATGACACGGTTGGGTGAGCGGCTCGGTCTCGGGCCTCTGTTCCCCTCCCGCTGGCGGCGGGGCGGGTCCGCCAGCGGACGAGTCATCTCCATTCTGGCCCTTTTCGTCCGCTTCCAGGCAGCGAGGTTCTGGACAGACCTGGGTTGGCAAAGGAGACGGCTGGGGGTCCAGGCTCCCTTCCCCCTCTGGCCCTGGACGGCCACCCGGCTGGGGGAGCGCTCTTGCTTGCCACCTACTGTCGTCCTGGGGCACCGGCTCCTCTGCGCCCGGGGGGCGGTCGGGGTTCCGCTCTTCCTGGACAGCATCAGCACCTGCACAGTTGCCAGTTTGAGGCTGGTGCTGAAATTCCGACACGAGTGGCTCGGCCATGGCAACAAGAGTCCTCAAAGTTTGGAGAATTTTGGCTGCAAGTCCTTGAAGAAAAAAGAGGTTTTTCTTTTCTTGAAGAAAAAAATGTCCAACAGATTCCACTTCGGTAATTCCTGCAGTGATGCCTTCAGCCGGTCCTGTCAGCGAACTCCAATTGCAACTTGGGGGCGCTCAAGTCACTAAAGGGTTAAGCGCCACCGCGCGATCAGCTAAGCAGGTCCAAAGGGGTGCAGCAGCAGGAACAGCACGTAATGTACGAAGGGGGTCGGCCTCGAGCCTCCCCGCAGAGCGCCCCCCACGATGGAGGAATTGGTGGGTTAGATGAGGTTAAGTCCAGTGGGTTAAACCCAGCCCCGAAGGGGTTAAAACTACCCGATGACGCTGCCTCTGAGGGGCCGGACCCACAAAGGGTTAAATCCCCTGCCGCAGAGCTCACAAGGGGTTAAGGTCCCAGAGCCACCTCCTCCCACTTCCACGGGTGTCGCTCCAACCCGAGCTCCCAGTTCCTTAGGCCGGGCCGGAGCCTCATCCGAGGACAGACAAACTCATCTCCCCTTTGGCTCAATGCTCTGCTCTGCTCAGCTCAGTTCTCCTCTCTTCCTCCCTCCCTCCCTCCTCCCCCTCCCGACAGCTCTTCCGCCTCCTCCCCCAGCTGCCCCTCCCAACCTGCCTCCCCACCTGCCAACTTCCAACTGCTGCCTCCCAGCGCTCGGCGCCGCTTTTATATAGAAGCTTGGCCGCCGCCCATGCGCATGCGTGATGAGGTCCCCATTGCAGGACGCTGGGACTCGTAGTCCCCATCTTTGCGGCCCGCCGCTACACGCGCCGTGCGACGTAGCCAATGCCAGGTCGCGTAGGGAGCGTCTCCCAGGCCACCGCCCTCCGCCGCCTGTCCCTCGCTGGGGAAACGTGGGTGCCCATTGGCTAACAGTCACACGTTGCGCGGAGGCGGAAAGCCAATGCAGAGAGAGGGGGCGGGCTCTGGACCGTACCATTCTGCTTCAGGAATACGAGAAGGTTCGAAGGTCTGTGAGGGCCCACACAGAATATTTTAATACAAAGGTGCGTTTTAAAGCATGCTATCGTATTCTGTACTCAGTGGGAAGGTGCCGAAGGTCGTAATCATTTGTTAACTGGATCAAAAAAATGGTTTACTCCTAAAAAGTAGTCCCTAAAGTGTAAAAAAAATTAAATCTTATAAAGAGACCTATAGGCCCATGGCTGGTAGCTTTCGATTCTTAAGATTACGGAAATGTTTTAAAAGTGTATTGCTAGAACCTCGTACTGACGATTGCGGACGGATATTGTGACACATTTTGCAAAAAAAATGAAAAGCGCATGAAGAAGTAAACAAATGAAGTATAAAAAGTGCCGCCTTAAAGGGACAGTGTGACTGCGTTAGCACAGCAACGTCGGACTAGGCCTCGGAGATGAGAAGGCAGGTTCGAGTCCCGAGCGACGTCCACCCGCGGACTGGCCTCGAGACCTAGGGGGGAAGTGGCCCAGCCCCAGCCCCAGCGTGGCCGTGGAGGCCGCCGCTGCCAGACGGTGGCGGAGACCGCCTCTGCCGGCCCGGTATCCGGGGAGCGCGGGGTGTGCGCCAGGGGCTCCCTGGAAACCCCGGGGTAGGAAGGCCTCGCCCCCGGGGCCTCAGCTTCTAGCGAAGAAAATGGCCTCTTGGGGCCGACGTGGTCTGTGCAGAGCATTTCCTGAGACGGACAGGGGAGTCGGGGCCGCTGGTGAACTCCTTGTTGGTGATTAAGTAATTAATAGTGGATTTAATCAACCCTGGCTCCCTGAGAGGAGGGGTATCGCCTGCAGAGGCGCTTCCTCGGCAGTGGGTGCGGGGCACCACCGGGAAGG
The DNA here is from genome assembly GCF_000147115.1 of Myotis lucifugus. Taxonomy (NCBI): domain Eukaryota; kingdom Metazoa; phylum Chordata; class Mammalia; order Chiroptera; family Vespertilionidae; genus Myotis; species Myotis lucifugus. The sequence goes on along the minus strand of NW_005871700.1, from coordinate 95,005 downwards.
GAGCAGCCAGAGGCTTCCCCAGGGAGGAGGCTTTATCCCAAAACGGGGGCCGGCACTCGGCCCCGGACGGGATAGCTTCATGGGGGAGCGGGAGGAAGGCTTGTTCTCGAGAACATTCTCCGGAGTCCGAGCACCTGCCCCGAGGACAGGGCCTGAGAGCAGCTCAACCCTTTGGTCCTAATTACTTGGGCCTAAACCCATCCTAATCGTCACTTCTCCCTCCTCCCAGTGACCCATCCTGATTATTTCTCCCTTAATGAGCAGTTGCGGCTGACATCCCAACAGCTTTTTACCGGATAATGTGCTTTTACCGCAGAACCATTTGACCCCACCACTGCCCAGGGAGTAAGGATAGAAATTATTGCCTCCATCTTAGAGATGGAAAGTCTCTAAGACTCGGAGAAATTAAGTGACTTGTCCAAGGTCACATGACAAGGAAGTGTGAAGGTCTTTGTGACCCCCCCGGGCCATTTTTCTTTGTCACAAACACAGAATTCCTTCCCCACCCAAGAATTCTAGATTTAGTTCCTTTTCATTCCTAACAACTTCAGCATAATTCAGGCCCCTTTTTCTTCATTTAGCAAAGATTTGTTAGGAGGGCATGATGATATTTAACATGTCATCCTTGCTGCTCAGAGACTGTGTAAAGAGGCCATCAAACCACAGTGAGCCAAAAATCAGCTCGGAGCCGGTGAGCCCAGCTGCTTAGGAGTTGACAATTGTGTACAGGTTTCAAGGGGAAGGAACTTATTAGCCGTCTTTGAAGGATGAATGGTTTCCAGGCAAAGTGGCATAAAGAAGGGCATTCTATGAAGAGCAAGCCTCCTGTTCAGGAGTGGTTCTGGGAGAAAGTGGCGAGGGCATGCCCAAAGGGAGAGGCAAGCAAGGGTGCCTGTGGGGCACAGCCAGGTGTTTTGAAATTGACCATCCCGGCCTGTTTTCCCCGAGCTGCTGAGAACTCAGTCCATCCGAAAAGCCTGCCTTCTGCGCTGCTTCCTCCGTCAAGCAGGAGGTTCCTCACACTGGGGGCACTGGGTGGGCGCCAGGGGCTCCCTGGGAACCCCGGGGCAGGAAGGCCTCCCCCTGGGGCCTCATCTTCTATCAGGGAGTCCGAGACCCCCAGTTTGTTACCACATTTTTAGACTCCAAGGGACTCCTGGGTACCCTTAATCAGGGAATTTGGAAGGTATAGCTGAGCCCAGCCTCAGTTTTCTGGACAGGGCTCAGCTGCATGGACTCATTTGTCATATTGGGGTTCCCAGACTAATAGGTGGTGGAATTCTAGAATGCTATCAAACCGGAGGCCAGGCCCTTACTCTTAGCTGAGTTTTAACCCTTTGCCAGGCATTGTATATACCCTGGTCATTTAAACCCCAGGACTGCCTTATGGTCACCATCTTTATTTCACAAACAAGACAACCCAGGCTCAGAGCAATCAAGACCTTGTCTTGCCCGGCCGGTGTGCCTCAGTGGTTGAGTGTAAACCTATGAACCAGGAGGTCATGGTTCAGTTCCAATCAGGGCATATGCCTGGACTCCATCCCCACTCGGGGGCATGCAGGAGGCAGCAGATCGATGATTCTCATCATTTGATGTTTCTATCTCTCTCTCCCTCTCCCTTCTTCTCTGAAATCAATAAAAATATATTTTAAAAATACATTTATTCTTTAAATGCATCTTAGAATTAATGAAATAGCGTATATATGAATGTGTTTATTTGTTAGTTCTTATCATTCTTGCTAGATTGTAAAAAGCAATGACATTGCCTTATACACTGTTATATTCCCAGCCTACCACAGTGTCTGGTACCTGTTAGATGCTGACTATATATTTATCAAATCACTGAATGAATACATACATACATATATACATACATGCAACATACATACATAAAATTAGTGAGTAACTACATACTAAATAATGAATATTTTCTGGTTTGTTATCTATGTAAACTTTAAAATTTACCTATTATAGTAAATTTTGTTTGCAAGATGAAGGAGTTTATGACTAAAAATCATTAACATTACCTAAGATAACTATTTTATTTAATATATTATTTACTATTTAGCATCTCTATAACTACCAGTTTTATGGGAAACAGATGCTGTTGCTCAGGAAATCTTTAAGATAAATTATTTTCAAGCAATCCATTTGAATTTATCTTAATTTCTAGGTCAGGCATATTAATCAATTTACATAAATTAAGTGCTTATATAGGATATTATCCCATTTAAAACTTCTCAGGTTTTAGGTGTAGTGTATCGAGAGAACTTCTACTTTAAAGTAAATTCCATTCTGCTTTCATACGGTGCCAACTTCTTCAGTGTTTTCACGTCAGTATAAGCCAGATATTTCCATGTTTATATTCTGAACACACTATAAGAAACTTGGAGCTCTCCCTGGGGGACTACTTTCCAAGGAACTGTGCCCCATTTTTGCAAGAAATGATGACTGACTATATATCAGAACAGCAAAGCCTAGATCCCCACACTGCGGCCTACAAAAAGAGGCTCTCCTGTGTAGAGTGACCACATAATAATAGATATCAGCTCCATAAAGCTCAAGATCATAAGAACAAAATGAAAAGCCTACACTGGAACCGACCGCAAAGAGGTATATTGCTTTGAACGG
>NW_005871700.1:82687-92000 GCF_000147115.1 Myotis lucifugus | reverse complement strand
CTTCCCAGGAAACCCGGGATGGATTGGGGGGGGGGGGGGGGTGGAGAAAGCACCCTGTGAAGCTGCGGGAAGGGTGGGGTCTGATTTGCCGTGCTCCCCATTAGGGGAGGGGTGCCAAGGCAAACACTGATTGGTAGTGGTGGCGGGTGGGGTTAATGCTGTTGTTCTCTTAAACCCTGGAAGGCTCCAGGCACAGCAGGACTGGGGGCACATAGCCTCCTTCATTGGCTGCAGACTCCTCCATCGAGAATCACCTCTTCAGGGTCCGAAACTGCCTGACGAGCCACTGGACAATGAAGGGCCACAGGAGGAAGAAGAGGAGCGTAGGACCTGAGAGCCTGAGGGGCGAAGGCCGAGCACCGGATGGGGGCCTCTGCTGCCAAGAAGGAGGGAGGGAGTCAGAGGCCAGCCCAGCCTCGGCACAGCCGGCCTCCTCAGGAACCTGCTTCCAGAACCCAGTAGGAGTTCCTAATTCAGATCGACAGGCCTGGAGCAGAGAGGTCCCACCCCCACATCCGCACCACTAGAAGGAAGGGATCCTAGGGTCCTAGTGTGTCCCTGACAGATGAGCTCCAACTCACTTCCACACCCTCGTCCAGGGCAATCCCAGGTGCCAGGAGGGCTGCAGGCTGGAGGGGCTGCCAGGTGGAGGGACTGGCTTCCAGGCTGTTTCCTCTGGGCCACAAAGCAATGGCCCCATTGGTGTGGCCTTAAGACCCTCATATTGTAAAGGATGTGCCACATATTTCAAATGAGGACCCCAGAGTGCTCAGATTTTAATCTCTAAATATTTTTTGCTGCCCTAACCAGTTTGGCTCAGTGGATAGAGCGTCAGCCTGCAGACTGAAAGGTCCCAGGTTCAATTCTGGTCAACAGCATGTACCTTGGTTGCGGGCACATCCCCAGTAGGAGGTGTGCAGGAGGCAGCTGATTGATGTTTCTCTCTCATCGATGTTTCTGACTATCTCTCTCCCTTCCTCTCTGTAAAAATCAATAAAATATATTTTAAAAATATATATATATATTTTGCTAAAAGGAGCCAGGACTCCTTGGAGAAGTGGCCGATTCCAGGTCTGGAGCAGGAAAGGTAGAGGTGAATGAAAGCAAGGAAGCTTTTAAGGATTAATGAGGTCATGATAGGACCCAACTTGAAAGGGTCTCCACTGACCAAAGTTGTGACAATCTGAGCATTAAAAAGCATGATTGCAGTTGATTAAAATCCTTTAAAAATATTATTAGTCCTAGTCAGTTTGCTCAGTGGATAGCACATCGGCCTGCGGATCAAGGGGTCCTGGGTTCGATTCCAGTCAAGGGCACGGACTTCGATTGCAGGCTCCTCCCCAGGCCCTGTTCAGGGCACATGCAGGAGGCAACCAATTGATGTGTTTTTCTTACATCGATATTTCTCTCTGTTTTTCCCTCTCCCATTCTCTCTAAAAATCAATGGAAAAATATCCTTGGGTGAGAATTTTTTTAGAAAAAGATAATTAAAGAGAATAAGCTCATATGCTGTCTTTTCATAAGGCACTGTGTTTCAGGGAAATCCCAGATGATCAAGAAAACTACAGCCCTGGCCAGTTTGGCTCAGTGGCTAGAGCATCGGCCTGTGGACTGAAGGGTCCCAGGTTCGACTCCGGTCAAGGTCATGTACCTTGGTTGCGGGCACATCACCAGTAGGGGGTGTGCAGGAGGCAGCTGATGGATGTTTCTCTCTCATGGATATTTCTAACTCTCAATCCCTCTCCCTTCCTCTCTGTAAAAACTCAATAAAATATATTTTTTTAAAAAAAGAAAAGTAACAGCTAAGTTAAAAGTAAACCTTTTTGCAACTACTAAATAAATTATTGATTCAGGCAAGGATTACCTATCAATTGTTGTCAAAACCTGTGTGACAAATGGGGTAGACAGAGCACTGGACATTCACTGGCTCCAAGAGAAAAAGCTGACTTTACAATAGTGGGACCAGACTGTCACCCCTTTACCCGTGCTAGTGATCCATGTTAGGATCATTAAGGGCAGGACATGGATATGTGTTCCCTGATGCGAAGGACGTCACCTCTGATGAAATCTGGTCATGTAAACCGCCTGCCAGGATGCAGACAGACCCAAAACATGGAACGGTTCTACAGGACCACTGGCTGGCTCATTAGCAAGTTAGTAGCAAGAAAAAGGGACTGGTCTGGGTTAAAAGATTCTCAAAAGGACAGAGCAACTAGATGCCGCATGTGCTCCTGGGCTGGACAGATAGAGCAGCTGGAAAAGGCAATATTGGGACAACTGGAGAGATTTGAATTTGTATTGGCCATTTGACGATATGAAGGAATTACTGTGTGTGATAAAATTAGGTAATAGAATGTTCTTGTTTTTTAGAGATGCAAACCCAAGTATTTCAGGGTGGAACTCTTTAAACTCTTTAGCATATAAAATTAGAAAAAGGTAAACAAAATATAAAAAGCCTTGGAGGGTGGTGGGGATGGTGTTGAAATGTTAGCCACTGTGAATGTGAGGAAATTCCTGCCACCCTGGTTGATACTCACTGTGCCAAAGGGATTAGGGGTCACTCAAATGACTGCCCACATCCAGCAACTCAGCCCTCGCCTGCCCCCACCAACCCAGGCTTCTCAAGAACAGACCCACTCAGAGTTAACGGTGGGTGCCAGCTCTGGAGACAGACAGAGCTAGGGCCACTCCCAGTTCCATCCCATAATGTTAATAATAATACTAATCACAATGAACTCCATTCCAGGAGGTCGTTGTGTGCTGAGCTCAGGGGAAGTAACTACGAGTATTATCTAATCCTCACAGCAGCTCTGTGAGAGTCTTCCCAGCTGTTACTCAACCTCTCAGAGCCTTAGTTTCCTCATCTGTAACAGGGAAATGAAACCTATTTCATAGGGTTGTTGTGTGGAATAAGTGAGATAATGCAGCTAATGGTATTTGGCACATAGATGGGCTCCAGAAATGGCAGAAGCTGAGGTGTAAGGGGCAAGCAGATCTTGGAGTCCAGGGGGGAGTGAGGAATGCAAGGGCTGAATTGTTTGGAAGTAAACCCTAAATCTGGGAACAGAAGTCTAACTGAGGAACAACAGGGACCCCCAGCCCCAATGCCAAGAGCAGACACATCCTGGCCCTTCCAACTGTTGGAATTAGTCCTCCTGCTCAGTGTCTCTTCAAGCAAAGGGAGGTAAGGGCAGGAAAAGAGGAAGCGCTTCAGATTCCCTGCCTGCAGTGTGAATCACGCCGGTCTCTGGAGGAGGCAGAGGTGTGGGCAGGTAGAGATGTGGGGACAACGAAGTGGCTGGATGAAGAGCCTAGGACAGACCTTCAGAGCTCTGCCCCGATCCTGCCCTAGGCCTTGGGGGCTCACCTCCTCGCGGGGGGCAGGCATGCTCTCCAGGCTTTGCAGTCTCCCCTGGACATCCCGCATGCTCTCCTGCAGTGCTCGAACTGTCCCCACCAGCCATGAGTCCAATTCCTGGGGCCCCGGCAGGCTGCCTCTCAACCCCTCTGTGGAAAACGGACACATAGGGAAGAGGACTCAGGAGGCAACTCAGCCAGGGGCAGGGTGTGGGCAGGCTGGGGCAGGTCCGGGAAAAAGTAAGAGTAGGGCCCAATTCCTTTTGTAAAGTCCATCCACATGGCTGAGTAACAGGCTACCAGGAGTAGCTGTGTGACTTTGGGCAAGTCACAAACTTCTCTGAGCCTCGTTTTATCATCTGAAAATTAGGAGAAGATATCATCTCCCTCACAGGGCTGCTGGCTCAAAGGAATAAAGGAGATGGTATTTATGAAGGTGCCCTTTACTGGACATTATAGAAGGGGATAGGGCAGAATTCATTATTGTCTTTTGAAAGTCCCAAATGGGAGGCCCAGAGAGAGAGAGAGAGAGTCTGACTCCCAAAGCCATGTAGCTGCAGCTATGTGGGAGGCTAGCACTTCCTGCCCCAGCTACCCTTCCTCAGTGCCTGATGGCTCCTGATGGCCTTCAGGGAGAGAAGGCCAGGCAAGGACTTTGCCCATCCAGTGTCCGGCTGTTTGGCAACCCTTCCTGGGCATAGGCTGCTCTCCAGTTCCCAGAACTAGACTTTCATCTCTGCCCCAAGAGGGCAGCCAAGGAAGGGCCTGGGCATTAGAACCATGGGGCAGGCAGAAGGGGGTTAAGGGTCAAGCAGTGATTCATTCACCTTTCCCTGTTGGGGGCACAGAGCTGTGTCTGCTGTCAGGCTCTCCTCCAGGGGCGCCCTTCTGCTCTGCCCACACCTGCTGGGATAAGTCACAAAGTCCAAAGGGAGCAGTGGGAGCAGCCAGGGCAGAGTTGGGTGGGAGAGGGAAGATCCAGGGCTTATCTCACCAGCTCAGGCTCCAGCTGCTCCAGGGAATCACAGAAAACCTCGGGGTCCGGGTCCCTGGGTGGCTGAGACTCTGGGGAGGGTGCAGGTAGGTTAGTGACCAGAGGAAGGCTATGGAGGGCGGGGAGGAGTGTAGAGCTGGGCAGATACTGCCACAAGAGGCACAGGTGGGTCCTAGAAGTGAGGCCCTAGAACAAAAGTCTCAGAAACTTCCTCCTGGCTTCCCTGGAGCATAGGAGGTCTCTATCTGTGGGCATGAGGTATGACGGGTCCCAGGCATCCAGCCCTCTCCCCTTCACCACACCAGGAGGTCTTCCCCAACCCTGGCCTGTATTTGGCCTCTACCCCTCCTGCCCAACCACTGACCTGGGCTTGGGGGTGCTGGTTCCTTGGGAAGGCAGGGAGACTCTGGGGTAGTCCCAGTATCTCCATTCAGTACCTGCTCTTCAAAACCTGCAGAGACATAGCACCCAGGGGTGGGGCTGGCGCCTCCCAGTGAGGTCAGACCTCTGTTCCCCATTAGACACTGCCTAAGACCCACCCCCTCGGGGCAGGAGTTGGGGTCCTTACAGGGACATCACCTGGAGCCCTCTACCCCTGGGCCTCCTTCCAACAAGCAGCCCCCTCAGCCTTGAACCTGACAGTTGACCCAGCACCTGCAAGGCTCCCGTCCTGGGGGTGCTGACCTGTGACCTTTCGCAGGAAGGTTTCCGGGGGTCTTGGCATGTCGGGGATCACCTGGTACAGGGGCTCAAAGTAACCAAACATGTCGTCTGCCACCTCGCCCAGGGGCACCGTGTCGATCACCTGTAGGGGATAAGGTTTCCTGGGGAATAGCTGGCCCCTTCCATCTCTGCCCTCCTATCCCTTTGAGCTGGGCCCTCCCCTCTGCTCCTGTTGTCATACCCCCCACCTTGTGCCTAGTCAGACCAGAGACAAGGTTGGGGGACAGCATGAAGGTGGTAATTCCCATGGGGTGTCAACGTGCAGGAAATATAATGGGAGCAACAATGGAAGGGTGGGGGCAGGCCATCTGGCCGGGAGCGTGGGGACAGAGAGGAGCCCACAGCCTATCCCTACCTTCTGTGCCACCACCTTCATCTCAGTGATGTAGGCAAACATGGCCTCCTCCCTACTCATCTTGCCCAGGCTGTTCCAGGCGTCCCTGGGGGCAGAGAGTTGTGAGAGGCTAGTTGACAATGGAGGCTTGTTTGCCCAGCCGGTGGGGAGCTCACCACTTATATCGTCCAATGGGGTCCCAGAACCCAGGCCGGGGAACCAGGCAGGGCCCCTTGGTAGCCTGCTTGTAGTAGCTGTAGAATCGAAGCATCTCTTCATAGGAGGGGCGGTAATAACCTGGGCAGGAAGTTGGGGATTGGAGAGCAGAGCATCACCCCCCAGCTCCAAGAGGATGGAGGTTGGGGGGAACTACCCTAGGAGAAGGCAGAGATGGTGAGGAGTCTACCAGGGGCAGGAGGTAGAGGGAACCCATCGGGTGACCCAGGCAGAGACTTGTCTGCAGAAACTAAAGGGATCAGAGAGTCTCCTGGGAGGCTGACCCCTGCCATGTTGACCCCCAAATGCAGGTCTCCGGCCCTCACTCACTGTTGTTCTTAGGCAGGTTCTGAATGACTTTGACTGCGGCCTGGAACTGTTTCTGGCAGTCCGGTTCCGGGATTTCTTTCTCGGTACCCATCTCCAGCTGCTCTGAGCCCTGGGACCCTACTTTTGCGCAACTCTGCAAGAACAAGCCTCCGTGGGAGCAGGCCTCCAGGGGCCACCGCGGCACACACCTCGACAAACCACTCTGATTCACTTTCCAGAGGGGCAAACTAAGCTCTTTAGAGACCTGAGCGAGATGCCCGAGGAGGTCAGAAGCTGTGGCTGCAGAGAGCCCTTTTCCTACCCAAGCAGGGTAGGGGCGGCTGGGGTAGGTGGAGAGGACCGCGGTGGGTGGGTGGAGAGGCAGGTGGTTAGGGTCGCAGGACCCCTTTAGATGCGCATCTACAACTCCTAGGCAGGCGATGGGCAAGCCAAGAGGAGTCAGGCAGGCGAGCAGCCCTCCCCCCCGGGCCCCCGCACCCCGGCCCGGCAGCCTGACACTCACCCCGCGGAGACCCCTGCCCGGATACCTGGGTCCTCTCGCCACTAGCCGAGGGCTTCCTACTGACCTCCCGGCCCCGTCGGGCCCGAATGGAGACGCTGAGCGAAGTGGAATTGGAGCCAATGAGAGAGCCCGTTTCAAATTTGGCTTCTATACTCTAGCCACTCAGCGCACCCCTTTCAAGAGTATGCAAATAGCTGTGCCTCTCCCAAGCGGGCGGGGTGGATCCGGGGTTGGCTTCCCTATCCTGGACTGCCGGGGACGGGCGGAAGCGCCTCCTGGTGGACATAGTGAAATAACACGGAGCACTCTCGCCCCCTGGTGGAGACCAGCGTCTGTCAGCTCAGCCCAAGTCTCTTCAGCCACCTGACAGCCACTGTAGATAAAATAGGGAGCCATGCCCTGGCTGGTTTGGCTCAGTGGATAGAGCGTCGGCCTGCGGACTGAAGGGTCCCAGGTTCGATTCCAGGCAAGGGAATATGCCAGGGTTGTGGGCTTGGTCCCCGGTAGGGGGCGTGCAGGAGGCAACCAATCAATGATTCTCTCTCATCATTGATGTTTCTATCTCTCTCTCCCCTTCCTCTCTGAAATCAATTAAAATATATTAAAAAAAAATAGGGAGTCATGCCCTGGATTGGCCAGGTTGTGGGTTCAGTTCCAGTCCGGGTTCGTAGGCGAGGCAACCGATCAATGTTGATGTTTCTGTCCCTCTCTATTCCCCTCTTTCTAAAATCAATACAAACATTTTAAAAAAATAATATAATAGGGAGTCATGTCTGGGGTAAGGTGTTCTGGAGGAGGGGCATCGGAACTGAGCTGTGGAAGGTTTAGGACTAAGCCAGGAGCCCTGGCCGGGTTGCTCAGTTGGTTAGAGCTTCCTCCCCATACACCAATGCCTTCAGGGCACATCTAAGAATTAACCAATGGACCTGGCTGGTTTGCTCAGTGGTTAAAACGTCGGCCCGCGGACAGGAGGGCCACGGGTTCGATTCTCAGTAAAGGGCAGGTATCTCGGTTGCAGGTTTGGTCCCCAGCCCAGTCGGGGCACGTTGGGGAGGCAACCAGTCAATATGTCTTTCTCAGGTCAATATTTCTCTTCTCTCTTCCTCTCTTCCTTCTCTCTCTCTCTCTCTCTCTCTCTCTCTCTCTCTCTCTCTCTCTCTCTCTCTCTCTCTCTCCCTTCTCCTTCCACACGCTCAAAAAGTCAATGGAAAAAATATCCTCCGGTGAGAATTAAAAAAAAATCAACTGCCCTAACCGGTTTGGCTCAGTGGATAGAGCGTCAGCCTGCAGACTGAAGGGTTCCAGGTTCGATTCCAGGTTGCAGGCACATCCCCAGTAGGGAGTGTGCAGGAGGCAGCTGAATCAATGTTTCTCTCTCATTGATGTTTCTAACTAAAATCAATAAAATATATTTTTTAAAAATCAACCAATGATTGCATAAATAAGTGGAACAACAATTTCTCTCTCTCCCTCAAATCAAATTTTAAAAAGGGTGGTAAGCCAGGAGAAGAATGAGGAAGGTCATTTTGGAGGAAGAAATTGCAGGATCAAAAGTGCAGAAGTGGGGGGGGGGGGAGTGCAGAAGTGAAGACGTGACATTCAGAAAGAATATCCAGAAAGGGGTGAGGACCCAACCCAGAACGGGGAACCTCCGAGTCGAGGAAACAGAATGGGGGAGAGCCTGATGGCGCGCATTGGCCGCTGCCAGCGGCGGCGTGCGACCGGCTCCTCGCCCCGCCCGGGCACCGGGAGCAGACAGCGTGCGCGCAGCAGTCACGGTCCCTCCCACTCTTCGGAGCAAACACGCAGGTGGTTGTCTGTATAGTAAGTGTCACACAGGACACCGGAACCGCACTCCACGCTCACTCGCGGGCTGGGGTCACGAGTGACATCGACGCAGCGTGTAGGGGCCGTTCCGGGGCGATCAAGCAGGTGCGGGGCCAGCCCGGCCAAGCCTCGAGCCCCAGAACCTCGTCTTGCCGGCAGCCGCAGTCTAGGAGGCACCCCCTCCTCTCCAGACCATCAGCTTCGAGCTTCTACACCTGAGGGGTCTGCCCGGGCCGGTGCGGGGAGAGGTAACTCTGTGAGGTCCCCCCCCCCACCCGCTCCCCCACTCCTCGGGTTCGGCTGTCCTGCCACCAGCTCAGCGCCCGGGCCCCATCGGCTTTAAGGGGCCCGGTACCCCCGGCCGGGAGGAGCCGCCCTGCAGACCCGCCCCCGGCCTGGCTCTCATCCGAGCCTCCCGCGGGGCTGGAGAGGGAGCGGGAGGAGGGGCCCGGGGTCCGCGCTGAGTTCGGGGTCCGGGGAAAGGTGCTGGTGCTGGAGCGCAGGCCTCGCACCTCCGGTGCCCTCTGGAGGCTCAGGCTACTGACGGGGCGGGGATCCGAGGATCGCTTGGCGAATAGGGACCCACGAACCGGGGGGCCCCCTCCCCTTACCTCGGGGCGGGCCCCACTCCCGCTGGCCCCGCCCCCTCCGCGCCCCTCCTTCCCCGAGTCCCTCCTTCCCGAACCTCGTCCCTTCCTCCCTCCTCCTCCACTTACTCCTCCCGACTCGCTCCCGGCGCCGCTAAGTTTCTCCGCTGGGACCGCGCAGAGCCGGGGCCAGGCCAGAGCGGCGCCCCCGCGGCCCTGTCCCCGCGCGCAGACCGGGCCCGGCCCCGGCCCCCCCCGAGGCGGCCCCCACCCCCCAGGGATGCTGTGTGGCCGCTGGGGGAGCCGCCGGCGCCGGGAGCCCCCTAAGCCTCCCCAAGTCTGCGCAAAGGTCAGGATTATATCACCTCGCGTTATTTAGACCTCTGTACCAAGAGACCCTTCTAGCACGCGATAAAGATATTTGGAGAGGGGAATGTGGGACA
>NW_005871700.1:74037-82126 GCF_000147115.1 Myotis lucifugus | reverse complement strand
GGAGTTTGGGCGAGGGGTGTGGATTGGGGGTCCCCTAGAGTCCGGGGAGTGGAGTGGGAGACAGACTTGGGGCGTCCTTCACCCACCTTGCCAGCACCCCGTGCCTTTCAGGGCAGCCCGGGTTCCTGGCAGCCCCTAGCAGGGCCTGAGGGTGTGGAAGACACCGGCCTCAGGCCAGCCCTCCAGCAGCAGCAATGGGACTCCGTAGGGCTGTCTCACTGGGAGAACTGTCTTCAGTATCAGAAGCCAGAAACCCCATCCAGATGTGGGGATTCCCTGGGGGCAGGGACTGTAAGGGTGACCCCTGAAGCATCTCGGAGACCCGCAGCCCTGGGGAGTTACACGCTCGGTGTCACTCAGTCTCCACCTTCCTGACAGGTAGGCAGGTGGTACGATCCCCGTTCCACGGGGTTGGAACGTCTGGGAATTTGTGGGTGACCACATAGGTGGTAAAGGCACAGGCTGGCCCGCAGGCTGTGCTTCACCACATCGCCGCCCGTACCCTCAGAGTCTGGCAAAGCAGGACTGCCAAACTGTCCGACCCTTTCACCCTGTATTTAAAGGGCCAGAAGGTTGAGAACCACTGGCCAGGTGGTTGAGTGGCTTGAAAAAGAGGGCTGTTTGTATGGGAGAATTTTGTACAGTGTCAAGTGCTGCGAAACTGGTGTATCGTGGGAACTGCTGTGGGCAGAACAGCTCATGAGGGAGAGATCGGGTGCGGGGTTGAGGGGACAGACGGGCAGGGCTGCCCAGGAGACCTGTGTGAATCTTGGAGCAGAATTCCGGGTCCCAGTTGCCAGTCTTGCTTCCTCTTTGCCACTGTTCTCTACCCCACCCCCCCTTGTTCTTACTTCTACCTCCTCTCACTCATTTGACCTGAATGTATTGAGCGCTATGTTCTGAGCAACTTGCCTGGCATCCTCCTTATGCGGACGTAAAACATGATCTCTGCCCTCCTGCCATCAATCATGCATGCATTCACCAAACAGTCATCGAGTGCCTGTAGTATGCTGTGTCCTGGGAATTCAGCAACGAACAGGACAGACACCGTCCTGGCCCTTAGAGAGCTGAGCATCAGGAAGGAGGTCAGACAGTGAAGCAGAGAAGCAAGACGAGGAAGGGAGGGGACAAAGGAGATGCTGGGCCACCAGCGAGGGCCAGAGACTGGAGTGAGGCAAAGGGGAGAGGCAGATAGGGCCAGATCTTCAAGGCCCCTCCTTACAGATTAGGGACTTTCTCTGGAGGGCAGGAGTTGTGCCGAGTAGGGTTGGGTTGGATGAAGGGAGACTCATAGGAGGGAAGCTGAGGGGTCAGTTGGGCAGACAGACTTGGGTTGGGGTAGTAGAGATGGATTCCGGATCCTTCTAGACCAGCGGTTCTCAACCTGTGGGTCGCAGCCCCTTTGGGGGTCGAACAACCCTTTCACAGGGGTCACCTAAGACCATCGGAAAACACATATATAATTACATATTGTTTTTGTGATTAATCACTATGCTTTAATTATGTTCAATTTGTAACAATGAAAATACATCCTGCAGATCAGATATTTACATGATGATTCATCACAGTAGCAAAATTACAGTTATGAAGTAGCAACGAAAATAATTTTATGGTTGGGGGTCACCACAACATGAGGAACTGTATTAAAGGGTCGCGGCATTAGGAAGGTTGAGAACCACTGTCCTAGGGTGTAGCCGGGGCTGGACTCTGCAGTCGGTGAGATTGGAAAGGTGTCCCTGGTGGGCGACAGTGTTATTCATTCTCTGGGCTAAGGAGCAGGGGTGGTTTGGGGAGAGGGGGAGCGCTGTGGGAGTTGAGGTGCCACTGAGACAGCCAAAGGAGTCCGCCACTCACAGGGGTTCTGGATGTGGTGGGAAGCAGAGGTGATGCCCTGCACACCTGTCTGCCTCTTCACTCCACACACGTTTGCTCAGCCCGATCTGTGTGCCGGGCTAGGGCTATGGAGATGAATAACACCGTGCCTTACCCTCAGGGAGCACAGGTTAGTGGCAGACACTTGTGGACACATAATTACAGCTGAGCCCAGGCTGAGTAAGGCTGCACGGGCACTCGTCACAGTGACACTCAGGAACCATGTGGGTGTCAGAATGTCATCTGGCTGCCCTTCCTCCTCCCCACTGCCTTGTCCTGCTGAGCAACTGTGGAGAGGAATGCCCGTGTGTGTGTGGGGGGGTGGGGGTGGGGGGGGATGCCCACAGGGTGGAGAAGAAACCCAGGTGTCACGGGTCCAGCCCTTCAGGCTGTCCACACCCTCAGGGTCGTCCTGAGCCTGCCATCTAGGCCATGGCCACACCCCTTATGTTCACAGAGAACAGATTTTATTTTAGATCAGGTCAAGAGAGACCAGAGCAGGGAGTGGCTCAGAAGTCAAAGGCTCAGAGGGGCCCAAGGAAAAAAAAGGGCCTTTTGGACCAAGGTGGGGGAGGGGGACCAGGACGAGGGAGAGAAGAGAGGAGCAGCCACCCACGCCGAATGGGAGTCATTTGTGAAGCCTGGGGTCCCTCTCCTGTCCCTGCCCCAGGATGGCTGCTGGCTTGGCCTGCCTCCAGGAAGCCAGGGAATAGTTGAAGAGTGAGAAGAGGAGCCCAGTGAGCACCTGATGGGCCAGTCATAGGGCTGAGCCTGCATCAGCCCAGATCCTACTTAATCCCGGAGCTGCGGAGGGGAAGGTGCTGCTGTCCTCTATTACCGATGAGAAACGCCAGGGGACGGGGGTGAGGTCACCGGCCGGAGTCCACACAGCCTCTGCCCGCCTGCTGCCAAAGGCTGGTTTTTAGTGATGGATCTTTCTTGCCAGAATGAATGGATGCTAACTAACAGCTTTCTAACACTGTGCCCAGGCGTTTCCCCTGAAATGCTCACCAGTCAAGAGGTGGAACGGTACTGAGCCTCCTTCTTGTAAAATGGAAGGAAGGCTGGAGGGTTCAGGGAGGGTCCAAAGCCAGGAAAGTAGCTGAGAAGAGGGATGTGAACACCAGGGCAGCCTGGGTTGAGAGTCCGAAACTCAGAACCACAACGAAATGAAGTGATTTCCCCCTCTCAAGGGGGCCCTGCCAATTTTCCCGGGGGCGGCCCTCACCAGGGCTTGCCACATAAAATGCAGGATGCCCGGTTAAATGGGAATTTCATAGAAACAACAAGTGATATTTTAGTATAAGTTGGCCCGAATTAATTGTTGTTTATTTGAATTTCAAATTTAACTGGGCACCCTGAATTTTATCTGACAGCCCCGTCTCCCCAGAGCCCCTGTCTGACTCTGTGCCTTTAATGCTCCACCCTGTCCCTAATCCGCCCAGTGAGCAGAGCACTGAGTGGGCAGAATCCTGCTCCCTGCCCTCCTCAGCCTGCACACACCGCCAGGTGCCACAGGGCAAGACGGCTCTGCCGATGGCCTGCCCAGGATGTCCCCTGCGGGGTGAGTGGGGCTGCCCTGGGTGGGGGTCTTTAGAGCGGCGCCCAGTGCTGGCAGGTGCCTGGCCTGGTGGTGGGGAGGGGAGGGCAGGCCTCCTGGCTAAGCAGGAGCAGGCCAGGCAGGACGGGGGTGGGGTGGGGGGGGCCTGGCTGCTGTGCCTTGTGCCCCCCTCTCCTTCTTCAGCTCTGGGAGTGACCTCCCACAACCTCTGCCCTTGCACAGGCTTCATGGCTGTTCGGGCCCCGCCAGGAAGGGTGCTGCCACCTTCACCTCATGGGTCCCACCCAGGGCCAGGGGCAGCACTCCCGCCTTTCCTGACTTTGTTGATTCTCCAAGGAATGTTATGGACTCTGGCTCGGAGCTCTGCTGGGCTCCAGCCCTGGGTGTGGCAGCCAGTGGGGACAAGGGGGAACATGTTTGGTCTTTGGGGTGCTGGGGGGCTGCCTGCTGGCTGGAGGATTCAGGTGGGAAGGTGTTTGGGAACCCTTGCCAGTTGTGTGTCTCCTCCCAGAGCCCCATGACCCCAGCCACCAGGGAAAGCTGCCCTCTGCCCCCTCCCCCATTGGCATGGAGCTGTCGGCTGTCACTGTTCCCTGCATGTCTCACATTCCTCTGGAGCCGCATGTGCCCTCCTGAGTGTGCACTGGCGCACGCGCGCGCACACACACACACACACACACACACACACTTTGCCTATTTTCTTCCCCAAGCTGATCCACCTTCCTCCTTCCCACCAACCCCATACACCACCCCCCTACACACACACACACCAGTGCACACACCCTGTATGTACACATCACCTACACACACCCTCACTGGAGACCTAGCACTCCTGTCACACACACCCTGCTCTCTGCGTCTTCCCCTTCTGTCTACAGGCCCATGACCACACAGCTTATCTATGAAGCTGTCAGTGGCCACCTGGGTCCTTCCCACCTTTTGGCTATTTATTGTTTGTCCTTGTTTTTTCTGCTATTATTTCATGATTATTCCCCTACCTGCTCAGTCGAGGTAGCCAAGGTGCTGCCCAGCTCAGCTTGAAGGCAGAGTGGATAGATAGAGAACCACCAAAATCGCAGAAGGCAGGCAGCCTGTGCGCCTGCTCCGAGCAGGTAGGAATGTGGTGGGTGAAACACCTGTAGGATTGGGCTTGGCCGGACCTATAACTGTTACTGGGGAGCTGCATAGAGAGCCAGGCTCCTCCCAGCATCTCTGCCCAGGGCCTGGGGACTCCTCCTGACCTCACCCCTTTACTTCTGTTGGTCCTGCTCCTCCTGTCTGACACCCCAGACCCCTCACTACCCCAGGGTTCAGCAATGGGGAGACAGAGGCACCCACCCAAGAACTCAGCCCCGGCCCAGCCTGGCCCTGCTCCCTCATTCTTTTTGGCTTTTCCACTGGGTGTGTGGTTGGGGGACAGTGTGACCCAGGGACCAGTACCAGTGGGTGGACAGACTGGAATATCACCCCTTCCCACAACAGGTTCATGGGGAGCTGGGGATGAGGGCCAGGAGCAGGGGCCCCCTCAGCATGGGAACCTGTCCCAGTGGGAGGCTGGTCAAGAGTCCAGGCTGCCTGTCTCCCTGTCCTGTTTGCAGAAGACTGGACAAAGCAGGCCCTGCATGACTCACCTCCATTTCCGGCCTTAGTCATTCACTACCCCCCTCCCCACCCCACCCCACCCCCCAACTATGGACTTGGCATCAGAGGGATGGCCAGATCAGGGGAGGTGGCCGCAGCTGCAGAGTCTGGCAGTCGTGGGGCTGCAGGGCCTTTTCCCCACAGCGGAGCAGGTGGAGGAGGGGTGGGCTCAGTTGGGGTGGCCCTGCCGGTTTCCCTGACTGTCCTGTACCTACCCCGTTGTTTCTCAGGATGAGAGAATTCATAGGCTGCCCAGATGTGGGAATAGGGGTCTGAGGGTCTGGTGAGTCTCTTGGCCTGGCCCATGCTACCTCCCACCTCTCCTTCCAGCCTAGGGGGCACCGAGTGGGCACTGCCCCTTCCAGAGGGCCACAGTCTAAACCCGGAGAAACACCGTGGAGCCACAGGGCTGGCCTCAAGGGGGACCTTCGCCTCCTAAGGATGGCAGACTTCTCCTCCTGCCTCTGATGCCCTGATTCTCAATCACAGTTGCCCTCAAAGTCACAGGGTAGGTTGTTAAATACACAGATGCCTAGGCTCCAGCCTACACCTGCTTGATGAGAATCTCTGGGCCACGGGTTTTGCAACCTCCCGCAGGTGGTACTGATGCACAGCCAGGATTGAGAAACCCAGACCCACAGGCCTCTGCTCTGAACGCGGGATGGGAGAGGCCGGGCTGGAGGTAGCGCTGTCTGTCCATCCGCCTCCCCTTTCAGAAAACTGCCTGCTAATCTGGCTCTAGGACAAGCACTGAGGTTAGGAGACTGGTCTCACCCCTGCCCTTGGGTTCACGGAGGTCCACGGAGATTGCCATTTAGGTGGATGTCTTTGTTTTAATTAGAGTAAAAAGTTGGTGGTCAGGGAGGGAGAACTCCTATGTGAGGACAAATTATGGAAGACTTTCCAGAGGAGGTCATGTCTGAGCTGGACCTTGAAGGATTCTGGAATGAGGAAGAGGAAGGAGGACAGTACAAAGGCTCCAGGAGAGAGTGAGAGGAAGCCCAGAGATTTCGACTTGATTCCTTAGGTCCGAGTTTGCAGGTGGGCAGGCAGGGGCCTGGGGCCGCAAAGCCCAAAGCCAAACCCGGCTTTGGGGGCTTGTTAAGTGAAATAGAGGGAGGAAGAGAAGCCCACAGTCCTGTTTCCTCTGGCCCACATGGTAGTATTTGGGGGTTTTTGTTTGTTTGCTTCAATTTGATTTAGTTGCCAACATTGGAAAATCTGGAGGATTCACATACAAATCCAGATTCCGGTTCTCTGGAAACTGGGCCCTCGTCCACCTCTGGCTGGCCCCCTCCTTTCCAGAGGGCGGGGCCCTACTGTTTGTCCAGCTCCCACCCCTTCCATTGTCCTGGGCTCTTCCAACCTCTGGTTTTGACCCCTTCTGAGGCGGATCCAAGCAGGCAGGGTGTGGCACCACCAGGATGGGCAGCATATTGGCTGAATTTTGGATTGTTAGCAGGTACTACAGTGGGGCCTTGACTTACGAGTGTCCCGACTAACGAGTTTTTTTGAGATACCTGCTGTCTCTCGGCTGATTTTTTGCATTGAGTTGATAGAGTAATTTCAGTTAACGAGCTCCTTAAGGAGCTCGGTCTCTGAACGAATTGAACTCGTAAGTCAAGGCCCCACTGTACTGAGATTTCCATTTTATGCACGGAGAACATGTGGCTTAGAGCAGGGGTAGGAGAAATGGGTGAACTTTTCTTTAATTAAAATAAATTGAATATAAAATAAACAACTAATTAAATTCTGCTCTCTCCTACCTCCCATGCCCAGGTATTTGTGGGGGCAGGGGAAGAAGGAGGAGGATAGGAGCTGAAAGGTTCAGTTCATAGCCAAGGGCACATATTTCCACCACTTCCTTAGAATTCCGGCCATTAGGGGGGGGGGGGGGGGAGTGGTGGAGAATTCTGGCCAGTGACTGAAGCTTGTTTCCTTGTGTGTTAGGACATGAGCAGGGCCGGGAGTGTGTGCAGTAGGTGCTTTGTACGCATTTTGTTTTAATGAAACCAGACAACCAAGGTGTCCAGGCTGCCTGTCACTACTTGAGCCAGTTCAGCAGAGACAGGGTTGAATCACATATGAACGTTTATTCCAATAACGACATGGGAGAGCAGCAGGCCACGCACAAACATCTGTTCTGCAACCCACCCCCCTCCCGTAAGCCAGCTGTTTGTATTGGGTAGGAGGACAGAGATTACATGGGGAAGTAGGGATTACAGGCCTGGGGAAGTCGGCTATGCAGTCTGGGGTGGGACTCCATTGTTTGTTTGGGTAACAAGGTGGTTAATCTTGGCAAGATAACAGGCAGTTCTTGAATGAGAATGGACCCCATTCCAAGGTTGACTCCCAGGTCCAAGGTTGACTCCCAGGTTCCCCGGGTGTGTGTGTGTGTGTGTGTGTACAGCTCCCAGCCAGGTTAGAATGTCCTTTAACCAGAACAAGGCAGTCACGGCTAACAGGGAGTGATTAGCATTTCCCACAACCATAGCTAGTCCCCAATATTCTATTTTTGCCCCTAACACTTACAGGGAAGGTGGACACTAACGGGAGAGGACCTGTGGGCCGAGGGGTGACATGGGGTTGTCATAGAGGCTGGGCAAATGCCAGACATCACAGGAGACCATGCCTTCAGCGGGGCCCCACCAGGGCACACAGATGCCAGGAGATCAGCCTGCTTATCCAGGCAGGCCCTGGAGGCCTTGGTCTGTGACCCCAGAGCCAGAGTGGCCTCTGCGTCCTCCCTGGTCGGGAAGGCAGTGTGAGGAGCTTGGGTTGCAGCAAGAGAGATTTAGGTTAGATAGTGAGGTGGCTTTCTCGATGGCCAGGGTTTCCAATAAGTGAAAAGGCTGCAGGTGACAGATTCTGGACTTGCAGGCTGGAGGGCTTGATGGTGGAGACTGGCGCGCGTGGAAGTGTTCTGATGAGGTGCCTGTGGGGTGTGGCGGGCGACGAGGAAACTGGAAGATCAAAGTCCCCTTTACAGCGGCGGGTGGGAGAGGTCGTGAATGT
>NW_005871700.1:68314-72597 GCF_000147115.1 Myotis lucifugus | reverse complement strand
CCACACCTGGGTCTCCTTCCCTTCATCCCCTCCCCCGAGGCTATGGGGCCAGGATGGGCGTGCTGGCCCAGAGCTTCTCCTCCCCCTCAGGCAGACCCCAGGGGTAGGGAGGACTTTGGGCCTCCCACCACTCCCAAGTGAGCAGCGAAGCTGTAGTTTTCGTTTCTTTAAAACCCTTTGCCCAGGTGACCTGTGTGGTTTGCAATCAGGAGCAGAGGGAGGAGTCGGCTCACGGGCCCACGGGCCCACGTGCACACCCTCCTCCACTGGGGCGTGTGTGGCGCCTCCACACCTGAGGGAGCACAGTCGGGGCACACAGGGGTGGGCTCTGCATCCAGGGCCCAGTCAGAGCGCATGGCAGACCCCTGTGTGGATGCTGCTGAGTGTCCAGCCTGTGACACTGAAAGACAGGACCACAGCACCTGTGCCCCTCCCGACAGCTCCATGTGGATCCTCAGTTCTGTGCTGCCCATTGACCCTGGGTGTGAATGTGGGAATCTGAGGATGGTAATGAATAGGAGGGGAGTGTAGCACAGGAGCCCAGTCCTGCCCCAGGGACACTGGTTTTCCTCCCACATCTTTTATTTTATCTTTTTTAATATATATTTTTATTGATTTCAAAGAGGAAGGGAGAGGGAGAGAAATAGAAACATCAATGATGAGATTCATTGATGGCCCGCCTCCTGCACGCCCCCTAGTGGGGATTGAGTCCGCAACCGGGGCTTGTGCCCTGAACTTAGACCTCCTGGTTCATAGGTCGAACCTCCACCTCTGAGCCACACCAACAGGGCTCCTCCCACATCTTGATTCTTAGGGTGGGTCATGGTCCAGAGTGACAGGCCTGGAACCCGAGAGATCTTCCCGAGCATCTCAGCCCTGCGGGTCACCAGCTGTGCCCTTGAGCGAGGCTGGAGCCTCACTAGCTGTTTCTCTCCCTGTGAATGGGAGACATTTGCTTTCCCGGCCATGGTAGATGCTGGGTGTGTCAGTGAGGCCAGCGTCCCCAGGGGTCCCCTCTCCTGAGTTCCTCCCTCTGCGTTCTAGGAGTGTGACCACTCCGACAACGAGCGGCTGGAAGGGACTGAGATTGAGGAGTTTCTGCGGCGACTGCTGAAACGCCCGGAGCTGGAGGAGATCTTCCATCGGTACTCGGGCGAGGACCGCGTGCTGAGCGCCCCCGAGCTGCTGGAGTTCCTGGAGGACCAGGGCGAGGACGGCGCCACGCTGGCCCACGCCCAGCAGCTCAT
Source organism: Myotis lucifugus (assembly GCF_000147115.1). Classification (NCBI taxonomy): domain Eukaryota; kingdom Metazoa; phylum Chordata; class Mammalia; order Chiroptera; family Vespertilionidae; genus Myotis; species Myotis lucifugus. The sequence goes on along the minus strand of NW_005871700.1, from coordinate 71,350 downwards.
CCAGACCTATGAGCTCAATGAGACAGGTGGGGGTCTGACCGAGGGGCTGGGGCCGACACAGCCCAGGTCGTGGTGTCGGATAGATCTGGGTTCCCAGATAAGGGGGCTCTGCTGTTCCTGGCTGTGGGTGCCATCCTGAGTAGGTGATCTCGCCAATTCCGGACTCAGCTGCCACATCTGTAACCTGACAGAGTAACGTACCTTCCTCGTAGGGTTTGGCGTAACTTTGTCGAGTCCAGTCGGTAGACAGGTGCTCATCAGTACTAAGTGGAGTGAGCTTTGGAGCATTTGGGGCTGGAAGGGGGGGTCCCCTGTGTATCCTGATGCTGTCTTCTGCCCCTCCCTGCAGCCAAGCAGCACGAGCTGATGACACTGGATGGCTTCATGATGTACCTGTTGTCACCAGAGGGGGACGCCCTGAACCCCGCCCACACGTGCATGTTCCAGGACATGGATCAGCCCCTCGCCCACTACTTTATCTCCTCCTCCCACAATACCTACCTCACCGACTCCCAGATTCAGGGGCTCAGCAGCACTGAGGCCTACGTTAGGTACCCGTGCAGGGAGGGTGGCAGTGAACCCTTCTAGAAGCCCCGTTTGGCGGGAAAGTGGGGCTCAGCTCCCACTGTGGGCTTCCGGGGGCCCACCGGTCTGTTTCGCTGATCTGTGCCACCCACATGACACCTTGCCTGTCTGTCCACAGAGCCTTCGCCCAGGGATGCCGCTGTGTGGAGCTGGACTGCTGGGAGGGGCCAGGAGGGGAGCCCGTCATCTACCATGGCCACACGCTCACCTCCAAGATCCTTTTCCGAGATGTGGTCCAGGCCGTGCGTGACCATGCCTTCACGGTGAGCCCAGCCCCCTCAGTCCTCCCGGAAGAAACCCCTGCCCAGAGAATCACTCCCTGCCCAGGTGCGGCTGGGACAGCGGCCAGTGGGGTAGAATAAAGCTGAGTGAGGGGCTTCCTTCTCCCACCCTCGTATTCAGTAAATGTATTAAAATCTCAGTATTTCCAGGAGAAAACCTTGCGGGAGGGAAGGACATTTTAATAATTGTTGCCAAAGAGTAAGCCATAAAGAGAAGCTAGAGAGAGAGAGAGGAGCTTAGCATACTATGGTGTCTACATAAAACTGCAATTTCAGTCAGGCTACACAAATCTTACCACCAACAAATGACGAAGGGGGAGGGGGAGTTTGCATACTAATGACATGGTCAATGTCATTAACATATAAAGAGCATTTATAAAAGAAAACCATTCCTGCAGCTGCCCTCAGCCTCCCAGACAGTCCACTCCTCCCCGAGGCCCCATATCTGACCTCTGTCCCTCCGTGTACAGGCTGACCCCACCCAGGTGTGTCCCACATCACCCTCCCCGCAGTGGGTTCTCCAGAGCCCTGGTTTGGCCGGCCTGCCCTGAAGGAGCTGGGGCTGCATGTAGTAGGGGTTCTGGTTGGGATGGGAGGAGGAAAGAAGGGGTGAGTGACTCTGCGCTGTTGCCTCTCCCCCTACAGCTGTCCCCATACCCTGTCATCCTCTCCCTCGAGAACCACTGTGGGTTGGAACAGCAGGCTGTCATGGCCTGCCACCTCCGCACCATCCTGGGGGACATGCTGGTGACACAGGCACTGGACTCCCAGAACCCCGAGGAGCTGCCATCCCCAGAGGTGATGCCCCCAGAGCCTCAGCGTAGGTGGGGAAGGGCCTGTCTGGGCTCCAGCATCCACCCCTGCTCATGCCACTTCCCTGTTCAGGACCCCTCACCTCTCTCTGCCTTAACCTTCCCCTGCTCCTGCCTTCGTCTGACATCTGCCACCCAGTGGTCTGATCAGTCTCCTGCTGTCCATCTTTGACCAGCGGTTCTCAACCTGTGGGTCGCGACCCCTTTGGCGGTCGAACAACCCTTTCACAGGGGTCGCCTAAGACCATCCTGCGTATCAGATATTTACATTACGATTCATAACAGCAGCAACATTACAGTTATGAAGTAGCAACGAAAATAATTTTATGGTTGGGGTCACAACATGAGGAACTGTATTTAAAGGGCCAGAAGGTTGAGAACCACTGGACTAGACCCACCCCACCCTCTCTCCTGGCATTTAGCCTTCCATGACCTGGCCCTGACCTCCCTGCTCTGCCTCACAGCCCAGAGAATCCCTGCGAGCTCAGCCAGTCCCACCTCGAAGGTCTTGGTTGACATCGTCTCCACCTGGGGCTCCCTTCCCAGCCACCTGGCTTGCCCAGCGCCACCTGCTTATAATTCTGGTGCAGCTTAAACTGCCTCTTCCTGTGGCCTTAGAAACTCCCCCAGATTCTGGCCAGAGGTGGTCCTGCCTCCTTTCATTCCAAACCCCAGAGCATTTTATCTGCCCCCCTCAGGATATGCACTCTTTTCTGGCTCCTTGAGAAAACTCTCCTCCTACTCCCTATCCCAAATATGCAGAAGATGTTGACTCACCCTGGTGTGTGTGTAATTTGATCTTTTATTAGCATGAAAATAACATACATATGGCAAACAAAAGCTGAACTGTACACCAGTGTATACAATTGAAAATGGTTTTTTTTTCCCCACTTGGGCTCATTCCTGTCCTATTTCACACAAAGTAACCATCTTCAGCAATTTCTTGTGTGTCCTTCCAGAATTTCCCCATGCATATACACCCCTCCCCATGGCTCTCTTCTCTTTCAAATGTTACACCACAAGGGTCATTGATTCCGCGTTCTACACTAACTTCTTTCAGGTGAGATCTTTGTTGGGGAGCGGCTTCTCTTTCAATCCCGAGCTGCCTCCATCATTTTAACGGCTGCTGTGAAGGATTCTGATGTTTGGAGGGACCTCATTGGCCAATCCCCTGTTGATGACCTCTTGGGTTGTTCCTCTTTGTTTGTTTTTCTGTTAGAAACCACTCATCTTTGTGTGTCTTTTCCTCCCCCCCGCCCCCCCCCCCCCCCCCCCCTTTTGGAAGCTCGAAAAAGGGTGGTTTAATATTCGACCACCCGGGGTGCACAGGGGGGGAGAGAGGGTTAACCTCTTCCTTG
>NW_005871700.1:41435-68059 GCF_000147115.1 Myotis lucifugus | reverse complement strand
CATGCAGCTCTTTGGCCCCTTGAGTGTGGCTCTTCCACAAAACACCACATGCGGGCGTGCATGTACAGTGCGATTGAAACTTCGTGGCCCATGCGCAGAAGTCGGTTTTCGGAAAGGAGATAGACGAAACAAGTATACAAGACGAGTGTGGATGGGAGAGTTGGAAGGGGTCGACCTCAGCGAATGTACCTCAATCAGATTGAGGACATTTTTAGTAAAGGCCAGCTTAGGAGTACCCTAATTAAGTTAATAACAATGTACCTACCTATAGTTTAAGAAACTTGGCTCTCAAAAGAAATTTCAATCGTACTGTTGATATTTGGCTCTGTTGACTAATGAGTTTGCTGACCACTGTCCTAGGCCAAGCAGATCTCCCCGGAACTGTCGGCCCTGGCCGTGTACTGCTGTGCCACGCGCCTTCGGACCCTGCGCCCTGCCCCCGTCCCACCCCAGCCCTACCAGGTCAGCTCTCTCAGCGAGCGCAAGGCCAAGAAGCTCATTCGAGAGGCAGGTAGGAGCCAGGATAGCTGGCATCTGGGGGCAGGAGGCCAGTGGGGGCCTCTAGGATCCTGGGGGAGCATCCTGAAGTTGGTCTGGAAAGGAGATTGAGAGGCTTTGGGGGGCGGTAAAGAGGTCAGGAAGACCCCAGAGAGGGGCTCAGAATGAGTGCCCAGTACCAGGCCCGGCATGCAGGGAGAGGGCCCAGGGAAGAGGGCGCACAGCCTAGTGATGGGCCAGACAGAGCTGGGTAACTATGATGCAGGGTGATCAGCTGGGCCAGGATAGGGAGGGTCTGGAGGAGCCCAGCACAAGGAGGCGAGATCAGGGCAAGATTGCTGAGCAGGTGAGGAGGAAGCCACCAGGCGACGAGGGGGAAGGGGTGTCCAGACAGGAGGGGCAGGTTGCACCAAGGCCTGGAAGCATGATACACAGTGTTCCAGGAAGCCAGTGTGGCTGGAGGGTGTGTGGGACGAGTGATGACACACAGGATGTCAGCCTGGGGCCAGGTGTTCCATGTGCTGAGTCAGGAATGTGGGGATTTGGGGCTGGGATGCAGTGAGGGCTGTGGGAGCGGTCCCTGCCCCTCCCTGGACTTCAGCAACCTCCTCATGAGGTTCCCACACCCACTGTGTCAGAGAGAAGAGGAGCTGGGGCAGGGGAAGTGGGAATGGAAATTCAGCCTGTTCCCAGCCTGTCCCTGGAGTTGGGGTTACAGCCCCTGACACCAGGTGAGGGTACCCCAGGAGCTTCTCACAATACCACCGAACTCCCCACCAGGGAACAGCTTTGTCAGGCACAATACCCGGCAACTGACCCGTGTCTACCCATCGGGGCTTCGGATGAACTCGGCCAACTACAGCCCCCAGGAGATGTGGAACTCAGGCTGTCAGCTGGGTGAGTGGCTGCAGAGCTGGGAGGGGGCCGGTGCTTTGTGGGGTGGCCTCTGGGGCGTCATAGCAGGCCCAGCAGTGATGGGGCCACACAGCTTACCAGGTGGAAAACTGTTTTGTTGATAATAACATTTATTAAAAACTTGTGAGCGGGGTATGTGAGGAAACACAAATCAGGCTTGTTCTTTTTTTTTTTTTTTAAATGTATTTCTGTTGATTTCAGAGAGAAAGGAACAGGGAGAGAGAGATAGAAACATCAATGATAAGAGAGAATCATTGATCAGCTGCTTCCTGCACACCCCACATTGGGGATAGAGCCAGCAACCCAGGCATGTGCCCTGACTGGGAATCAAACTGTGACCTCCTGGTTCACAGGTCGACGCTCAACCACTGAGCCCCTCTTGGCTCCTGGGTCAACACTCAGCCGCTGAGCCACACTGGCCGGGCTCATTTGTTCCTGACTATGTAAAAGTCTCACATTTTTTATGAAGGTAGAAGTTAGAAATCTCCACCCCCAGGCGCCCCCTTGACACATACACGCACACATACCCCTGGCAATCCCGTGCTGAGCCCAAGGGAGGGGAGTGTGGTCCCTGAGGGGTAGGTGTAGAAACCTCAGGCCTCAGCTCTGGCCCAGGCCTGGCCCTGCAGGTGGAGGCTTCTCTAACATGCCCCCCTCAGGCCCACATTCCAGCCTCAAGAGATACCAGGTTGCCTGGCTGGAGGGGCTCAGTGGTTGAGCGTCGACCTGTGAACCAGGAGGTCACTCACGGTTTGATTCCCGGTCAGGGCACATGCCGGGTTTCGGGCTTGGTCCCCAGTGTGGGGCGTGCAGGAGGCAGCCGATCAATTATTCTCTCTCATCATTGATGTTTCTCTCTTACTCTCTCCCTTCCTCTCTGTAATCAATAAAAAAGAAAAAAGATACGAGGTGACAGTAGAGTCTAGATCGCCTGGCTGCCATGACACACCCACTCCCTCCCCACCACCTCATGGTGGGTACGAGCAGCACTGCCCGGATCTGGGCCTTTTGGAGGAGCTAGTTCTGCACCTATAGGGCTGTGTGGGGGAGAGGGCAGTGAGGCCCCTGAAACAGCGTGAGGAGAGGGCCACAAAGAGCCCGTCCTGACCCCGCTGTGTCCACAGTGGCCCTGAACTTCCAGACGCCAGGCTACGAGATGGACCTCAATGCGGGGCGCTTCCTCGTCAACGGGCAGTGCGGCTATGTCCTGAAACCTGCCTGCCTGCGGCAGCCTGACACAAACTTTGACCCCGAGAGCCCTGGACCCCCCAGAACTACTCTCACCATCCAGGTTAGCAGCCTGGGCCAGGCCCTACCCTGGGCTCAGAGCCGGCTAGTCCGAGGGCACCAGCCTGAAGTGGAGGAAGATGGCGGAGGCCTGGGGACTGCGTGGTGGGCAGAGCGGGCAGGGGCCCCAGGCGGGGCCAGGCTGAAGCTCTTCATCCCCCGCAGGTGCTGACTGCACAGCAGCTGCCCAAGCTGAATGCTGAGAAGCCGAGCTCCATTGTGGACCCCCTGGTGCGTGTTGAGATCTACGGGGTGCCCATGGACTGTGCTCGAAAGGAGACCGACTACGTGCTTAACAATGGTGGGTGGGCCTGCTGGTGGAGGTGGGTGGGCAGACAGCAGAGTGCAGGGAGGTGCAGGGCAGAGGCCGGCTGGCTCCGACCACCACGCCTGTTTGTGTCCTAGGCTTCAACCCCCACTGGGGGCAGACCCTGCAGTTCCAGCTGCGGGCTCCAGAGCTGGTGCTGGTCCGGTTTGTGGTAGAAGATTATGACACCACGTCCCCCAATGACTTTGTGGGCCAGTTTACACTGCCTCTCAACAGCCTGAAGCAAGGTAGGCGGGGATGGGAAGGGAGGGGTCCGGCCCACAGACGCTGCTCGCCTGCGCTGTGACTTTGTGAGCGCCTTTCCTGAGTGAGGCCCCAGCGGGGCCCAGCCCCCAGGGAGGGGATGTGGGCAGGGTGATGGGCAGCAAATCTGATGCCTGGCTGCCCTCCCCACAGGGTACCGCCACATCCACCTGCTTTCCAAGGACGGGGCCTCACTGTCACCAGCCACGATCTTCGTCCACATCCGAGTCCAGCACTCCCGAGGGCCCGACTGACCCCCTGCGGACACAGCTGCGAGCAGCGGTGAGGCCTCCTCTCAGTGGAGGGCAGTGGTGTACCCGGCCAGCCAGGTGCTGGGCTGCCTCAGTGCCGCCTAAAGAACAGGGGGGTTATCTCTTTCCTGCACCTGAGATGGCCGAGGACTCAAGGAGCCGGGCCACCTTTCATTGTGATTTATCAGGAGCCAGGCCTGCTACTGCCAGGAGACCTGGGGAGCAGGACATACGAACCCTCAGCCCCTCTGCCCGAGAGGAGTCCAGCCACGGCCTCACCCCACCCAGGCATTGGCCACCCCCTAAGACTCCCTCCTCAGGTTTCCCTGGACTCTTCTCTCCGGCTTTTGAACCTGAGCTCCCTTCCCTTGTTAAAGCGAGAAGGGAGAGCTGAGGTTGGGAGCCCTGGGGACTGAGAAGTAGGTTTTTAGCTCGTTTCATAGAAGAGCCCTGAGAGGGCAGTAGAACAAGACTGTTTTAAAAAATAAAGCAGCAAGCTTCCTTTATCACCGCCACCGTGAGCACGTGAGGCCGCAGGGCCCTGAGGAGGATGGGGCAGAGTCCCTTGGGCCTCTTCCCAGCAGGGCTTGGATCTGACTGCCAGGGGGTGCTGCAGGCGGACTGTGAGGACACTCACACGCTGCCCCACCAACCCTCCGAGGGGCCTGGACTCTGAGGGGCCCCAGACAGACCCCCCACTTTCCAGGCTCAGCGGGGTTCAAGGCCTCTGTCTACTCAGTAGACAAATCCCAGACTTGGGGCTCACCTTCCACCAGCCAACCAGACTTTGAGATGAAGGCCGGAGGCAGCGGCTGCTCCGGGCTACTCTAGCGATGCTGGGAGAGTGTGCAGACAACAGATGAGAGTCCAGAGCAAACCTGTCGGAAAGGTGGCCTTCGAGGGTTAAATGTGGATTCAGGCATCAGCACTAGCACTGAGCAAGGGCAGAGCTCGAGAGCAGTCCCTGGAGGCAGCTCATGTCCTCAGGCAGCTCAGGGTCCAGGTTCCCTGGAAAGGGCCGAGGCACCAGCCATGGGGGCCTGAAAGGAGCAGGAGCAGGGGCCGGGGAGCGGGTGACAAGCTCCACAGGAAGAGAACAGGGATGGAAGGCCCCGCAGAAGCTGGCTCAGTAGGTGGGCAGTGGGGCCTGGTGACCTGCAGTGTTAAAAGCACCCCTGGTGGCTCCAGACCCCTGGCCCAGAAGGAAAGAGGTGGCATCGGCCGAGTCAGAGGAGCCGCTGCTGACCCAGACCCAAGGGGCCCACCTGCTCCCAGCTGTGGGAGCCCGGCACTGGCTCCTCGGCCAAGGTGCCCGGCACTGGCTGGCACAGAGCCCAGCCGCTCCTCTTACACGGAGTGAAGCTGGGTCAGTACTGGCTCCTCGCTGGCGCCTGAGGACTGGGGAAAGGAGCCAAGTTTGCACTGAGAGGGGGCAGCCTTCCCATGAGTCTTCAAAAGTTGCCCAGGGCTGTGATCATAACAGCCTTTCCCGCAGGGCACTGCCGCTCAGGGGGAGAGGGCACCCTAGCCAAGCCGGGGCTGCCAGCGGCTCCACGGCTACTTGCTGTCCACAGCAAAACCAGGAGGGCGGAAGGTTTTATTCAGCTGCTTCCTTTATTAGAAACCAGTGAGATGTATCAAGCGGAACAATGCATTTGGTATTTCTTCCCCCGCCCTGGGAACGGGGGCTCTCCCATAGCCCAGAGAAAAGCCAAGACGAAAAGGTACAGCCTCCCCTTCCCTGTTCCAAGATGCAGCACCTGCAGTCAGTCAATATTTTTTATTTAATTGAATGAAACCATCCCACAGAGCCTCCCCAGGGACAGTGTGTGCAGGCCTGCTTTCACTTTGCAGGGCAAAACTGAAGCCTTGGGCCGCCTCTGACGGGCAGGTTGGCACTGACCAGATACAAACCTGCCCCCTCCCCTGGTCTGACCGCCCTTCACCCTCTCCTAGACTGCAGCTACCTGAAGCTATCCAGGCCTTTGGGACACCCCTTGGGTTGGTGAAATGCTGGTCATCTTGGAGCAAAGAATTAAAGACAACTGGGACACCCACCCTCGGGCTTCAGTGAGCCAGCAAGTAGGGGGGCTGGCAGAAGGAGGTGCAGAAAAGGCCCGACATTTTCCATAAACCCAGGTGTTGAAGTGGCTCAGTGTGGGCCGGCCTTCAAACCAGACATTAGCGTCTTTGCATGCAGGCATGTGCGGGGTAACAAGCCCTTACAGACCTCAATCCAGCTCTCTCCCTACACAGACAGGGAGGCCACAGGGATTTGCCAGGGAGTCAGGGATCAAATGCAGAGTCAATCCAAAGGCAGGAGATAAACATATAGAAACACGAGTGTCCAAAAGCCCAGTGTCAGCAAGGAGTGGAGGCGGCAGAGTATGAGGGCCATGCCCGGAGGCTCTCCAGTAGCAGCTGCCGGAGGCAGGTCCCAGGTCCTTCCCTTGTTTGGTTCTATCCAGCCATGGCTCCACCATCCTGCAAAGCTCCCTGTGAGAGGCCTTGAATCCCAAACAGTGGTCCTCTCTGACCTGAAGTCCTGGAAGGGGTGGAGTGAAGGACCCAGGGACCGTTTGGACAAAAAGGAAGCCAGCAGCAGCCACTGAGCCACCTCCCGAAGACCTGGCGGTGGTGCTGAGGGCGGGCAGGGTCCCTACATGAACGACTGGAGTCCACGGAGGGGCCACGTGGTTTTGGAGGGAGACACGGGCCTTTCCAGGAGATCTGTTTCTTCCAGAGCAGCCACCGGCCTCACAGTTTCCCTTCCATGACCTGGGTCAAGCCAAGCAAACTCCAGGGGCTGTTGTGCACCCCACATTCCAGAGGCAGTCAGGCTGGGACTTGGCCCAGACAGAGAGCGTCTCCAAGTTTCAGTCCTGCCCAGGTAGGAAAGAGCTGGGCACTGTGTTCTTTGATATCCTTAGGAGCCTGCACTGGGCGAGCTGCTCTGGGCTCAGGGCCTTGTGTCTGATGTCTCAGAAGCTGTAAGGCAAGCCTCCACCTCTCTGACCCCTTGTCTGTGGAATGCAGGGAACACCTTGCTAAGAACAGCAGCTTCTTTGGTCTGGGTATCTTGGAGTCAAGGAGTCAAAGGTCAGCCATGGTCCCTGGTGCCTGCAGGTTGCAGAGCAGGGACAACAGGAGAAGGAGGCCCCTAGAGGCCTGATGCGAACCCAATCCAGTCCACCAAGAGCAGGCAACATTCCAGCAGGTGGCACAGCCCCGATCCCAAGCACATGATTTCTTCCAGCTTCGGGGACAGCAGAATGAACCTCTGGCCAACCTCACCCAAACCCACAGCCTCCAACAGCTCTGCTAGCCTGTAGGGCATGGCTGTAGCCGGTAAGACCAGACTGAGTCTGGCCTCCTGGCTAAGACTTCCTTCCCCCTACAAGTAGCTGAGAGGTGAAAGCAGCCAGGAAGCAGTCACACCACGTTATCCACCCACTTCCTTTGTCCTAGAGCAAAAGTCACATACAAACCTGGATGTGGGTTGCTGACAATTCCAACCAAATCCTCCCTAAGTCAGTTGGCTGAGCACACGTGAGGAATAGGAATGCCTACACAGCCGCCACGTGACCGGAGGTCCCACTACTGTGGGGAAACGGGCAGCATCACAACCATCACCACCACCACCACAAAAATCCACCGAACATCATCAGACAATGGCAACATGAAATCATGTCTGTTAAGTTCAGATTGGCGTCTAACCACCGCTCCTTGCCATTCCTCGCAGGCTGTCTTGGAAAGGAGCACAAGAGATGGCCAATGGGTTGGAAGGCACAGGCCAGGGGCCTGGGAACCCACACCGTCCTTGCCCAGCCACCCTGGGGGCGTGAGGGTGCTGGCTCTTTGCTCTAAGATGAGCTAACCAGGCCTTGCACTGACATGGTCTCCACAAAGTCCCAAATGCTACAAGGAGGTCAAAGGTCCCCTTCAAACTGCCAGTCACCCCTGGAAATGGAAAAACAATCTCATGGGGCACTCACGCCTATAAGATTGGCAACAGCTGGCTAAAGAGTTGGCAGGATGACTTCCAACAGGGAGCAGGCCAAGCGGATGGGAGAAGGGACTCATTTAATGAAATCTGCTTCCACAGATCACCACCACGGCCCTGTTTCTGAATGCAGAAAAGGCCCGGGCCTGCGGGTAAGCCTCTGAGTAGGACTGGCTCCACCTAGGACTCCACCTGCAGTCTGTGAGATCCAGGCCCTCCCCACAGCTTGGCAGTCCCTCCACCTTACTCTGCCTTCTCAAAGCCAATCATTCCAGCCAATTCAGAAGGGGAACTGGACAGAACTGCCCACATCCTCTTTCTCCTGCTCCCCCAAGAAAAGCCAATACCTGCTTTCAGAAGAGAACAATGCACTGTCGCAATGTGTACGTCTGGCACTGTCCTTGATTCTAATTTTCAGGAATGATCTGAATTCAGCTTTTCATTAGAGACCGAACATCCTTGTACATTTGGAACATGAAAGATATTTAAAATATTTATATATATATAATATATACTTTTATTATTCACCCGTTAACTCCATAATATGCCAATCACGAGCTAGTTTTCAGCAGTTACATTCCCTTGATCGTGGCTGCATAAGGATGTGATTAACTGGAAAACAGGGAGACCAGAGACACGGCCAGAGGTGACATCACGCAGCCTACGCCATCGCAAAACAATTGTCAAGTTCAGTGGCGGTTTGGTTAAGCCGGTTCACTTCTGTTCCCTTTGCCAGGGATTCTCACGTTTGTGAAAATTGGACCAACAAGTGGTGGGATTCCATTTCCTGGTTTGAATTCTCAGTGGCTTTATCCAGAATCTCACTGACAACTGGTTACTGTAACACCAGCCCAACCTAGGAGAGCCAATCGGAGAGGCAGAGTTGAGTTGACAGTTGTGTGAAGCCCCTCCCACTTCCCCACGGACCTGACGTGCCAAATGGCTGAGCCCACAGTGCTGCTCGGCTGTGGGAGCAGACGCACAGCGAGGCGAGGCTCACGCTCAACCTTTACATTTATCATGTCCTTTAAGGAGAGCAGCTGCCAGTGTCTCGAGCACTGGTCAGTAGGCCTCTCCGTCCAGCAGTTATTTTGTTAACTGCTGACCACACCATGGTCCTGGGCTGCCCTTTGGAGCTGGTGGAGGAAGAAGGGCCGAGGTGGGTGGAAGAAGGGCTGGATGAGGGCAGCAGCCAGCAGAGGAAAATGCCCTCGACCCTTGACTCTAACCTTCGTGGCTCACAGTGGGCAATTCACTTGCAGGGTTCCCTGAGAGAGTCCCAAATGCCCTGCCCCAGCCAGCGGAAGTGACTCACCTGGCGGGAAGAGAAGCTGGAGACAACCCTGCTTCTGTGGCTCTGGAGCCCAGCCCCTCTGCCACCCTCACACTAGTCTGGCCATTAGAGAGAGGGAACTTTTCAGGCCCAGTAGCTTACATACCTTCTCTGCCCCCATGCTGGGGCACTTCCAATTGTAAAGATAATACTGCAGGTTGCCGTCCCCTATGCCAAACTTCAGCTTCTCCAAGAAGGTTTTGTTCTCCATGAGATCCAGTGCATTGAACACGTCAAACCCTTTCTGTACAGCAACAAGGAGCAAGAGAGCAGGTGAGGAGGGGTAAAAGCTGCCTCACCTCCCTGCCCTTTTCTATCCTGTCAGAGCCATCCCACAGGCGGCCACAGGCAATCTTCCTTCGAAGCTCTGGCTGCTTCCTGTCGAATTCCAACTCCAGAGAGCACCCGCTCGCTAGTGGCGGTTCTCAGACACCGAGGCCGTACTACCTGCCTCTCCTCGGGGAGCCTCCAAGCACACTGTGTCCTCACTGTTCCTGTCGCACGTCCCTGAAATACTCGAGTAACCGCCACAGTCCTCGCTGGAGACCCAGCCCGGAACCCCTTCCTTGGGGAAGCTAGCTCCTGTCAGCACTGGCACTGCTCCCTCACTCCCTGGACACCTCAACTCGTAGGCCTTCAGTGTACGCCCTGTGACTTCAGCACACCAGATGCGCTGCTTTGAGACTGTGATGAAGATACTTCCTACACCTCACCACCTTGGTCAGAAGCTCTCCCAGGGTAAGGACTGGACTGCCCATCGTCTAGCTCAGCGGTCGCCAACCGGTGGTCCGAGGACCACTAGCGGTCCGTGAGGTCCGAAAGGTTGCGACCGCTGGTCTAGCTGTCCCACAGTGGGCTGGGCTCCCTGCAGACAGAACCCATAATGAAGGACTGACTGAGGACGACTTCTTGGGTTGAGACACCTGGGCCCCTCCCCCAGCTCTACAGTCAGCGCTCCATGACTCACCACGACAGACCAATCTCCCCATTCCCACGCTGGGGAGGTCGTGAGGAGGACCCCTCTCCTCCCCGAGCAGGCCTGGCTATTCAGGCTCCTTGGCAGCGCCTCCCGTGAGAACGAAACTCACTGAAATAAATCAGGAGGAGTTCAATGCCTTCACTTCATGTGGATGCTCCTTGCTCCCTCCCAGTTTCTAGCTGCTGGCTGACGACTGCTGGGCTCTTCCCTAAGCAGAGCCAGAGGACAAGGTAGGCTCAAAGCCCCTGGCCCATGGGCAGCTACATCCCTAGCTGTGCTCACCACCGTTCCACTGCCACTGCCCCACAGAGCTGCCCCTCCCTCCAGTCTGCTCCTCACCGTTTTGGCGAGAACAAGGGCGTCACTCATGAGGTCTAGAAGAGGGGTCTGGGTGTGAACGTTGTAGAAAGAATAAGCAGCCTTTAGACTCTTGTGGGTTGGATGGTTCATGATGGTGGAGGGAAGCGTATAAAAGCTCAGGAAATCTGTCACCTCACCATTTGCATTCTGAAGGGAAGACAGTGAGAGGAGGCAATGTCACACATGCACGGGAATCCTGTAGGCTGGGAACACATGGTTTTCTCTTGCTCTCACGTCACCCACAGGCAGCTCTGCCCCCCTAAACAATTGGGTGGAAGCTGAAACAGAATATGCAGGGAGGAGGAAGTACACTGGCCGGGCCCTTGAGGACAGAGCCAGAAGGAAAATCCAGGCTAGAATGTGGGCTGAGCCTGTCAGCTCTTTCCTGGCCTGCGCTTCCCCAGAGACTTCTTGTGGCTCACATTCCCCCGACGTGTGTCCCCAGTGCCTGACCAGCACTACCTCAAGCCACGACAAGCAAGGATTGCAGGCTTACCTGACTAAGGGGCCGTCTCTGTCATCAATGGGGACTAGGGGTGGCGGGAGGGAGAAGGCTCACAGCGAGGCCAGAGGGATCATTTTAGCAAATGCAACCTACAACTCCCTATCTTTAGGGAGGAGCGAGCATGGATGGTCAGGAAGTCTAGGGTGCCAACATGCCCGTCAATCGGTTCTTCAGGCTCCTTGGCAGCGCCTCCCGTTTTCTGACCCCTCCCCCGACCGGGAAACCTAGCCACTTGAGGAGGATGCCGCTCTGTGAATGGTCAGAGGCCCGGAACAGCCCTCCCCACTCACCTCCACCACAAAAGTGTCAATGATATTCTCATGACTGGCGTGAGGTGGAACTGCTTCAGGTACCTGGTGAGAAGCTGGTGAACTACTGGAATGTCCTTTTTTTCCATTGGTCGCAGTCCAGCTGTTTTGGGAGACTGGAAGGAAGAGAGACAAAACAGCATCAGATGTGCTGACTGTGAGCATCCTGACTCCTCTCAGGTCCTATAGGCACCAGAAACGTCAATGTCTCCCTTGTTACCCGACTTCAGATCTATGCACCCAGGCCCTCAACACAGAACGCTCGGTCACCCTTGGCAACGCCCTCTCTCCCGCTGTCCATATCCACTCAGGCACAAGTCTTGCTCTCCAGGGTCTTCTGGCCCCTTCCCTCCTATTTAAGGCTGTGGCTTCAACCTCTTATCCATATGCCCCAGGCCATCTTCCTAAGAAACACAACTCGCCACACCCCTCCCTTGTTCCAAACTCCAACACAGAGCACATGATCTATCCCGATCTATCCCTGAACCGGGTGGCTGTTTTGACTGCCTTCTGTCCCTCTAGTTCAATGGTTCTCAACAGAGCAAGTCTGCCTCCCTGGCTCCCTGCCCCCCTGCTCCTGGACATTTGACACCACCGGGAGACATTTCTGGTTGTTACAAACTAGCAGGAGAGGTACTGCTGGCATTTGATGGGTAGAAGCCAGGGATGCTGCTAAAGCCAGGACAGCCCCCATGACAAAGAATTACCCAGCACAAAACGTGAACGGTGCCAAGATGGAAGGAAACCCTGACCACCCGATGGGTGTACTGGGGTAGGCCCAGTCCAGTGCTGCTCCTGGGCTTCCACGAAGACTTTCCTGGCTCCTCTCCTCTGAGCCCTCACCACCTCCCATTGAACTGGATCTCGTCCTATACTGGTCTCTCTCCTATAGACTTAGAGCACCTCACAGACTGGCTCTCAGCTGCAGGCACTGTGGAACCCCCGGGCCCAGATCTGTACTGGGTGCTTGTTTTGTCCATTTGGATGCCACTGTACTAGTAGTCCCCTAACAGAACACTCACGCAAGTTAAATTCCGAAAAGCACTGATTTCCTGGAATTTAACCTCAAACAGAAAAAAAGGCTTCAGTGGAATGAGGCCATGTGATGCTCTGAAGTTATACTGGGACTGAGAGAATATTCCCAAAGACTCAATCTGTAAAGGTGGGGTCAGCCAAATCTGACAACAGGGTGGAGTTATAATTTATATACCTCAGGCACTGCCTGATGTAACTGCTTCCGAGTGTAGGGATTGCTTTTAAAATAGCAGTTTCAGGACTTGTCGCTGCTAAAATTCCTTGCTAATCCTGATGCTGCAGGGAACAGTGACTGACTTGTTTCTACAAGGCAGCGCCCACAGTGACCCTAAAGCAGTCATGCGGAGGCTCCTCAGCCAAGGCGGGGAGACCTGGAGGCATTCTTTGGTTGCTACACACCTTAAGAATGCTCTCCGACGACCTAGAAATCAGGACAACTCTGTCATAATAACCGAAACTCGGCCCCCCGAATCTGCTTCTTTTGGACAGTGTCTAACCGCTGCCACAGTGCCTCAAAATCGGACACGAATGACCCCAATCCAGTGGGGGGTTAGCTTGATCCCAGGGTGATTAATCCAGTTGAGTGGCTTAATCAGGCCCAGGCAGGCAGCCCTCTCAGAAGCAAACACCCAATAATTGTGACGCTGCCTGGAAGAGGCCTAAGGGAACAGAAGCGATCGGAAGACCCATTAGGACCTTGAAGCCAGGTGCACCTGGAGAGCACGGAACACTTGCTTTGCTGGGAAACTAGGCAAATTGAGGCCCAGAACAGAAAACCAGCTCACTCCGGGTTGCCCATCCTTTGATGGCAAAGTCTGGATGGGGACACTGGAGTTAGAAATCTGGGCTTCCCTCACAGCCCGGTCCTCCGTCCTCTACTTGACTTGGCAGAGGGGGCAGCAGACACTCGATGGCTGTTACACTGGGCTCTGGGAGGTAGTGCAGTTCAGGGAGAGGACTCGTCTTTCTATTTAGGCACATTTAGGCTAAAATTGCAGAAAAGAGATGTTTTCTGAGCCCATCAACAGAGAAGCTAGCCCAGGTGCAGGCGAACTGAGGAAGTCAAACTAAAAGAAAGCCCTTGCTATAGGCGATAGAAAACAAAACAATGGAAATGGAAAGTCAGGAATCTGGAAACTATGGGTTGAGTCCGTTTTCTGACCCCTCCCCCGACCCAAAGCCTTGCTCCTCGATTCTCTCTTGCCCCCTGCCCAGTGCCCTGGAGCACCACTGGCCTCTGGCAGTCGGTAGAGCTTCATGGTTCGCTGCATGGTCATGTTTCTGCTCAGGTGGGAGAACTTCACTTCAATCAGCTTCCGTGGGTTTAGGGACCGATGCCAGTACCTGCGGGGACACAAATGTCCTGTCCTCAGAGGATTCTGGCAAGTCCCATCAGAGAACAATGACTATTTTCAACAATAAAGATAAATTTACAGCTCTAACCGGTTTGGCTCAGTGGACAGAGCGTCGGCCTGCGGACTGAAAGGTCCCAGGTTCGATTCCGGTCAAGGGCATGTACCTTGGTTGCGGGCACATCCCCAGTAGGGGGTGTGCAGGAGGCAGCTGATCGATGTTTCTCACTCATTGATGTTTCTAACTCTCTATCCCTCTCCCTTCCTCTCTGTAAAAAATCAATAAAATATATTTTTAAAAAAAGATAAATTTACAAAATAAAACGGCAAAGCAATGCACCAAAAAAAAAAAAAAAAAAAGGCAAGGGCATGGAGATCCCCAGATGGCCAGCAGGTGGCACAAGAGATACACATCTCTTGAGCCAGTGGCACTGTCCTGCTCTCCAACACCCTCCACCCTGCAATGAATGTGGAGCTCCCAGAGCTCTTCCTGGATTCTTTCTCCCTTTTTCTTTCTCAATTTCAAAAGCAACTCCTGTTACAGTAGTTGTCTGGGAAGAGCACGCCCCACTCCTGGAACCAAGTCAACGGGAACGACATAAAGGCCTTACAGTTCTCTGCAAATGTTTAGCCTCCTCCCCACTCCTCTGCTGCCCTTGCCTGGTGGTTTTACTTTTGAAGTTCTCAAGGCACAGACTCTGATTGTTTCAAACAACTTTCTGACTCAGAGGTTCTCCTTGGGTCACACGGGGATCAGACATGCTCTCTTTGGCCCACACAATATTCAAAACAAAACTGAGCCAACCATTTAAAACTTTCGGACATTTACCATAAAAATCCAGATTTGGGCTTCCTTAAAAACCAAAACAAAACCATAGCAGAGTGACCTCTTATTTCCAAACGGCAGGAATGAACAGGCGCGGAGAATGGCTGATCCCTTTGGGAAGGACACGATGTACTTCCCAGTCTGCCCTTCCTAACTGCACTCCTCCATGCTCCTGTGGGTACCCACAACCCCTCTTATCAGATACCAGAGAAGCGAGATGTTCTCGGGCACTGGGCTGAGGCAGAGATGTGACTACAGCGGACATGCCAGTACCCCAGGGCCTGCAGGGAGAGGCTGTACCTGCAGGTGCCGACAGGCTTTGGTAATACCACCCCAGCAGTGTAAACAGCTTGGAAAATGCCCTCCAGGTGAACCCGCCGGGTTATCTCCCGGATCAGGACAGGAGCCACCCTCTTGGAACGCAGCTTCTTGTGGACACACAGGAAGTTGATCTCCACCATCTTCTTCTCTCTAAAGGGAGAAAATACGTGACAAGGCTTTGAACAGGTAAGGCAATCCCTACAAGCACGTGCAGCCACCCCGCAGGGACCAGGCCTGCAGTACAGGCACGTGCTCTGCCACCACCAGGCACTTGGGCTCTTTCCCACTGCTCTGCTGCACCAGGCAAGGAGCCGCTCCCACCACAACCCAGACTCTACTTCCGAAGGTTAAGTGGGACCCAAGCAAACTGCTTTATTTGAAGGCACTGCCAGCATCTCCCTGATGAGTCTGCAGTGGCAGGCTGGGGAGCCCCACCTTCAGCAGATAGGGCAACTCACGGAGTCAGTCAAGGGTATTCTAGGATTGCAAGGGTTTTGACACCAAGAATCCACAACCCATAAGCCTAGAAGACTATGGCAGATGGCTCTGGCATTTCCAGGGAGAATGAAGAGCAGAGCTCGAAGGCCCCGGGACTATCTGAGTGAGAGCCCCTGGCTCCGGCCCATTGCTGAAGCCGCTCAAGTGCATCCACCTGTGCTACTGCAAGTGCACACACTGCGCTCCTGCTCAGGGAGGCCTCTCAGCCCAGGTCCCCGACAAGAGAATCAGCCACAACTGAGAGGAAAACAGGCGGTTCTTACTATGAATCTCTATTCCAGGGCCTGAGCTCCCTCCCTTCGTGGGACCTTCCCTCTCTTTTGTGGAAGGTATGTGTACCTGTTTTCCTTCCTCTCCCTCCCAGCCCGAGCAGGATGGTAGGGATGTGGGAGTTGGGGGATGGCACTGGTGCTTACGTGTCATAGATGTGGATGTTTGCTGGGATGGCGCTGATGAACCCAACCAGTTTTCGACTTGAGACCACTCGAACCCCACAGTGCCATTGGGGGAGCCAGCCAGGCGGCCGGAGAGCCCTAGAAGAGACAGGGGCTGTGGTGCTGCTCGCCAGCAGGCAGGGCGGGCTGTTTGGGATCCACAGCTGAGTTTGGGTCTAACCTTCTGCTACCACCTCCCTAGCACCTAAATTCCCGTTAGGGCCAAGCCCTCCTGGACACAAATGGAATTGAGGCACAGTCCCTTCGTGCTGCTCAGCCCACTTGGCCTACTTACCCACCCAATCCAAGGCTGTCATACTGAGGTTTTATATCCGATCCAACTTCTTTTTATTCACTCACTCTGACAGCTTAAGCCAGAGAACTGGCCTCCGTGGCTCTGAGTCCAGTGGGTCTCGTGGTTGGGAGCCACTCATGGAGCCCCTGAAGCACTGGTCTGCACCTGCCCTCAGGCCCCATCACTCCCCTCTTTCTGCTTGCCCGTCTTCCTTTCCCTCCTCCATCCTCTCTACATTCCAGCCTCTCCACTTCAGCCTCCTTCCTCTACCTTCCTGGATATTAAATGTGGCCCAGGATGACGGATGGTTCAGCCACACAAGGCCATTCTCATACAACCGAGCGGACTCAGGAACTGGGTAGAAAATGATCCCTTCTTAATTTTTTAAAACTCAGTAGCTTTCATTGCTCTTTCCCTTCTAACATAAAGTTCCCATACAGTAGATGATCTTTTCTTCTGGGTAACAATTTCACAAAGTCTCCCTCACCCAGTCATTCTATCTTAAATAAGGTTTCGATGCTAAGCTCCACTGGAAGCAAGTCTCCTTCAGACGCAGGAACTCAGAAATTACACACTAACTTGCCATCCAAAGGCTGGCTCAGTGGGGACGAAAATCTGAGGCTCTGTGTGGTTCTGCTCTCTGCCTTGGCCCAGAACCATAAGAAAACCCTTAAACTCACCATAAGAGAAATTCCGGGGAATAATCAAATCGGAACATGTTGTCATCATCTTCCACGTAATTCTCATTCAGGAGGGTGTATAATTCTTTCAGCTGTAGAGAAACAGGTGCTGCCTTAGGGATATTCTGCCAGATGGGGGCCAACTCTGATACCCTGGGGCTCCAAGCTTTTCAGAAGGACAAGGCAAACTACCAAAAACTATTTAATCTCACAAATCCTTTCCATCCCACTCAAGGCAGGGCCTCTTGAAATGAGCACCGCAGTTGTAATAGAAAACTGAGCCACAGGGGTAGAGTGGCACACTCAAGTACATAAAGTGACAGACAACCAAGAATGTCATCCAACTAACCAACACCTCCTCGTTAAGACAAGGGAGTGAATGCATGAACGAATGAATGAATGGACGAACAAGCAAAATGCGGCCCTGGCCAGAGTAGCTCCGTTGGGTGGGCACTATCCCATGCACTGAAGGGTCGCCAGTTTGATTCCCAGTCAGGGAACATGCCTAGGATCTGGGTTTGGCATGTGCCCTGAATCCAGGAGGCAACCAACAGATGTTTCTCTCAGTTTCCCTCCCCTCCCTGCCCCCATCTCTCTCTCCCCATCCCTCTCTCTCTCTAAAATCAATTTAAAAAAAAAAGAAATCTTGAAAAAAGGATATCCACCTTGAAGAGCTATAGAGGTAAACTCTCAACCTGCCAGAGAAGCCAAGTGCTATTTCTGTGGTCTTGGGCGGGCCCCAGAGGCAGTAGATGTGGGGCGTCTGCTCAGACCTGTTTGGCTCAGCTAGTAAGAGAGTCCCTGAAGAAGGCTTGAGTAGAAGCTGTCTCCACATGACTGCTGGGCTCTCTGTGACAGTGCCCAATCCACACCTGCGGCCTGCCCGGGACTACTCACCACGCCACGGTCCCCCAGGTCCAAGGCATCCCAGGTGAAGCCCTGGGGCAGGGTGTAGGGCTCCTGGCGGATGTTGTCTTTGTCAGGCTCCACGGGACCATGGGTGTTTACTACTTCTCCTAGAAGAAGAGCACAGCCATGAGCCTTACCCTCTGCCTCCTGGGGGCAGGAAGGAGCTCAGTTCAAAAATCAACCAGAACAAATTCCTCCTGTCCCCAGGAGTCCCCTATCTGAAGAACACTCCGTGCTTGGCAACTGCAGACCATTTCTCCAGCTTCCCTTGGCCCCTAACTAAGGGCCAATTCATGGCAAAACTTCAGAACAATCACTGGGATTCAAGGTGGTTGGTTTTTTGGAAATCCTTTTATATCTCCCTCTGGTTACTGAGTGACAAACATTAATCTTGACGAATTTGGCTTCCTGCCTCCTGGTTGGTGCAAAGAGTGCTGTCATGGGCCTGGCCATCACCCTCGATGAATTCGGAAGAAGTAGTAACAAAGCTGCTTTTGTGACAACACCAACAACAATGTACTGGGCCCATTCCTGAAGCAGATGATGGCATCTAGGCGCCAGGCTGGATCCTGGCCCTGCCAGCCTTCGCTTTTAGCCATGTGGCCAGTTAACGGCTGCTGCCAACTCGGGTGCTCAGTGTTTACAGAGCCCTGCGAGGGCCTTTAGGCTGAATCACCGAGTCCACACAATGCTGCCGGGAAGTTAGGCTCCGACACAACACCCCCCGCCCCCCGACAGACACCGCTCCTCTGTGGAATGTGTAGGGAGCGCTTGGGGTGCTGAGGAGATACAGCTCTGAGTCCCACCCACAGCCGAGTCAGTCATTTGATAAACGTTGGACATCAAACACTCAATTCTGTCTATTGGAGTTATTTAGCTTCTACAATTCAGAGCTTATGTTCACACCTGGAAGAATGCCATGTTCGGTACATTTTGAAAACTGAGTCTTCAAAAGGAACCGCTCAGTACACTGTTTGCTTCTAGCCTAGGACACTGCATACACTAGACACTCCATTCATGCTTTTACTGACTTTCAAACTCCTGGCCCGAACAGATCATTCTAATGTGTAACAGGCAGCTCCCGCCCCGCCCAGTACATATCTGTGGGGCAGGTGAAGTAGAAATGGCAAGCTGTGGCTATGAGTTGAGGACAACACCTTCAGCACTAACCATCCAACTCGTTCACGCAACACAATTACTCAACACCAATGTGCACCAGACATCACGCACTAGGATACAGCCCGGAAAAGACCAAGTCTCCACAAGATGTACCACCTTCTGGGAAAATATTCAAGAAATGAAACACTACCAACGTGCTAAGGGTCACAAACTGGAAACTACAGGCAACACTGGGGGGTGACATAGTAGAGAGGCAGCTGGCTACCTATTTACAACCTGGCTCCCCAGCAGGTTTGTTTAGGAGAGAGCTGATGTTTTTCTCCCTTAGTTTAGAAGCCGGCCTTTTGGTTTATTCATAAAGTGGCCCTTGTGAAGTAGTTTAATATAAGTCAATCCACTCCCATTTACTGCCACATAAAACCTGAGTGTGCAAAGCCAAGGGCCAGGTTCTCGGAAAGTACTAAGGATTTTTACTCTCATCTTATCTAGCTGCAAGTCTATTTTTCCGAATATTGAACTTATATCTTTTCCAAAATACATTTAACTTCAGACTCTTCTTGCTATTATTATTTTTCTTTCTTTTTTTTTAAAAATATATTTTATTGATTTTCCACAGAGAGGAAGGGAGAGGGATAGAGAGTTAGAAACATCGATGAGAGAGAAACATCGATCAGCTGCCTCCTGCACACCCCCCACTGGGGATGTGCCCGCAACCAAGGTACATGCCCTTGACCGGAATCGAACCTGGGACCCTTGAGTCCGCAGGCTGACACTCTATCCACTGAGCCAAACCAGTTAGGGCAACTATTATTATTTTTCTAAATGATTTCATGGGCAAGACACCCGTGGTCTTCCCCACTGTACAGTCAGTTATGCACCCCTGACCAGCAGGGACATGTTGCAGCAGAGAAACGCATCATTCGGGGATTTCTCCTAGTGCGAGCCTCACAGAGTGCAATGAGACAAACCTGGATGGGATAGCCTACCACACACCTCGGCTCTATTGTGTAGCCTATTGCTCCTAGGCTACCAGCCTGTATAGCACAATACCGCACAGAACAACACGGCATTAAATCAAGCACAAGAGAAAATGATGGAATCAAGAGATGTGGTAAACACACGACGTAGAAGGCTGCTGTCAGCATAATACCGCATACTGTTTTCAGCAAACGACTTTTTTTATAAGTAGAAAGAGTATACTCTAAAATAACGATAAACAGCATAGTTTAGTAAATACATAAATCAGTAACACTGTCATTTATTATTATCAAGTATTATGTACTACACACAATTACATGTTATACTTTTATACAACTGGCGGTGCAGGTGTATTTACACCTGCATCACCACAAACACATGAGCAATGTGTTGTGCTATAATATTACTAGGGGATAAGAATTTTTCAGTTCCATTATAGTCTTATGGGACCACCACTGCATATGTGGTCCATTCTTTTCTTTTTTTAAATATATTTTTATTGATTTCAGATAAAGGAAGGGAGAAAGAGTTAGAAACATCAATGAGAGAATCATTGATGGGCTGCCTCTTGCACTGCCCCTACTGGGGATCAAGCCCACAATCCAGCCACGTGCCCTAACCGGGAATCGAAGCCAGGACCTCTTGGTCCATGGGATGATGCTCAATCCCCTGAACCATACAGCCAGGCTATGTGGTTCATTCTTGATTGAAACATTATTGTGCAGCACATGACTGTATTATAATAATCTCAAGGCCAACTCTTTTAATTTAGGCTGGTTACTAGGTCCTGCGTGCAACAAGCATTTCCATTTACTCCTTCACCACTTGTTCATGAAATCTTAGAATGCACCAGTTCTGTGGCAAGAGCTGGTAAATGAAATTGACATAGGTTGACTTTTAAAAAGTAAAATGAGTCCTAGCCGGTTTGGCTCAGTGGATAGAGCGTTGGCCTGTGGACTGAAGGGTCCTGGGTTCAATTCTGGTCAAAGGCATATGCCTGGGTTGCAGGCTCAATCCTCAGTGGAGGGTGTGCAGGAGACAGCCAATCAATGATTCTCCCTCATCACTGATGTTTCTCTCTCTCTCTCCTTCTCCCTTCCTCTCTGAAATCAATAAAAGATATATATATATATATATATATATATTTTAAAAAGTGCTTAGCTGGTATGGCTCAGGGGTTGAGCATTGACCTGTGAACCAGGAGGTCACCGTTCGATTCCCGGTCAGGGCACATGCCCAGGTTGCAGGCTCCATCCCCAGTGTGGGGCATTGCAGGAGGCAGCAGATCAATGATTCTCTCTCATCATTGATGTTTCTCTCTCTCCTCCCTTCCTCTCTGAAATCAATAAAAATATATTTAAAAAAAAAAAAGTAAAATGAGCCTGGCTATGTAGCTCAGTTGGTTAGAGCATCATCCTGATTTGGCCAAGGTTGCGGATTCGATCCCTGGTCACACAAAAACCAACCAATGAATGCATGAATAAGTAGAACAACAAATTGATGTTTGTTTCTCTCTCTTTCCCCCTCCCTCCGTCCCTCTCTAAAATCAATAAATTTAAAAAAAATTTTTTAAATAAAAATGAAATATCTGAAAAAAAGAGATTAAAAATTTTATTTGGGAGCACACAGAATTGTTACATAGCCTAAAACACTTGCTGTTTAGAAGGCCTTTAAATGGGTGATTTTAAACTTCTAAATTTAGGGTGATTTTAAACTTCTAAAGAATTCTAGATCTCTTTAGTGGAAAACAATTTATATCAGTCCCAACAAGGTAGGGAGTGGTAAAAACGTGGCTCACTTAATATATTTGAATTTTACAATCAGTAGCTCATTTTAGTGGAAAATATAAAGGCAACTAGCTAGACATCGCACAACACTAAGGGAGCTCGCAAGGAGAATGAGGGCAGCACCTGTCACGCAGAGCAGCTGACACAGTAACGTGGTACCCTATGAGCTGATTCACGGAAACAAAGGACTTCACTTGGACTTAACTGGCTATGGACCTAAAAGGCAGACTGATCAGATGCTCAGAGCGACTGCTCTTCCACAAAGCCCCACACCACACACTGCACAGAAGGCATGTTCGAAAGAAATAGCACTGAGCATCGCTGCACCTTCCTGAGTGTATCAGGGAGCCTGTGAGCAACTGTGTGGCTTTCTCATGAACTTTCTGAAAACAAACAAACAAACAACAACAAAAATGTAGCACTTTCTATAATTACAGGTGGAGAAACTAGAATAACTGGACTGAAGAGGAAGAGAAGCCTATTACTTAATTCGCTTCATCCCCAGGTTCCACTGTCTGTAAAAAAGGGAATTAAGTTATCCATTTGCAAATTCCCAGTGAAAAATAAAATCAACCCCAAACACAAAACCCCATCTGATAACGAGCCAAGATATCCGGCAGTCACCACACAACGTCTCTCCATGCACTTCGCTTAGAGGCAGAGCATGGAGCTCTCTGCATTCTTCCTCCGGGGAAGAGGTCACCAGGACTGGTTACCAGTAATGTCCTAGGAACAGCATTACTGTGACCCAAAGCCCTGCTCGAGGGCTAAGGTTGTGGGCCTGGGACCTGGGTGACTGCGGCAGCCGACAGACAAGGTGGATGGGTTGGGGCAGGTTCTGGAATAGTGCCTCCTTGCCGATTCACGGCTCATGACCATCCAGGCAGTGTTTTGCCTGCAGGGGCGACCTCAGCTTACTTCTGGATTGCACAAGAACTGTATCTGCTTTAGAGCAGAGCTTCTGACGCTTTCGAAGTGGACACAACCCCCCTGTAAGTTTTGATTCTAAAGATCTGGAGCGGGGCCTGAGATTCTGCATCTCTACACACCCTTAAGCAATGCCCATCCTGCCGGTCTGAGAACCAGTTCGAGTAGCAAGGCTCTGAACTGTGTACTCCCCACCACTGGAGTAGACGAATCTCCTTGGGCACAGCTGTCCCTCACCAGTCCTTGGCCCTGCCCCTGCCCTCCTCCTCCTCCCCACCAAACACACTGTCAAATCACACTGTTTCTGGAGGCAGCAGTAACATGAACCACCTGAAGGTCATTCACTTTTGGTGTTGGAAAACACGTTTTTTTCCAACAGACTTACTTTCCCAGTCACATAGAAAACAGGAGTTGGGCTATCAATGGGCCCAGAATCCTGACGCAACCACTCCGGAAACTTTTTGTCAACAGCAACCCTCTGAAGTTAGCCATCCAGGTTAGCTGTAGCTTGGTCTCAGCAGGTACCTCTAACTCTGCTATGTCCAGTCTCTCCTGGAACCCTTTTAGATTTTCTAGCTATCCCGCCCTTTTAAGAGTTCACTGTAACTTTCTTAAGGGATGCCAACCAAACCTGCATATGGTATTCCAGTTGTTGAACCATCACCGTTAAGTAAAATGTCAAATTACTTTGTATTTAGCAAGCATGCAATTGCAAGCGATAAGGGGAAGAGGCTGAGGATTTCACCATCCCATGATTAAAGATTTGCCCAGATAAACAAGACAGTCTCTCTATAAAATCTATGTGGGAAGACAGACTTATGGCAGACATCCCCATTCATCATGTGCCAATGCACTGTTTTTCTTTGTAGCTTCGTACTGGATGATGATGGACTAAAAGAACCATTATTTGTTTTCAGTGTGCTACTGTGCAACGATAAGGTCCCTGAACAATAGCCTTTTCTATACCGCACTTTCAAGACTACCCTCTAAAAATAACCCCCAAGGCACTCCAGGACAATATAGTCCTCACAAATTAAGTATGGAACCCTTGGCACAGCTAAGGCACACCCCTTGCCTCCCACCCTCTACTGGAAGAAAGCACACACATACCCAGTTTGGGGACAGGCTGCGTGTCCCAGAACTGGTAGCTTCTTTTGCTGGCCTCCTCCAATGTTTTGGCAGGTCCCTGGCCCACAGAAAACAGTTCAATGGCCTTCTGTATTTCCTGGATCCTCTCTGCTGGCAAAGAGTTCATCTAGACAAGACAAAGTCGGGGAGAGAAAAGGTCCATTATGTTAATAAGCACTTTTGATTAATTATAGGTTCAACAGTTAAAGGAGTACAGCTTGCGGGGCTGGCGTGGCTCAGTGGTTGAGCTTCAGTCCATGAACCCGGAGGTCATGGTTCGATTCCAGTCAGGGCATATGCCCCGGTTGTGGCTTGATCCCCGGTGGGGGGTATGCAGGAGGCAACTGATTAGTGATTCTTTCTCATCATTGATGTTTCTCTCTCTCTCTCCCTCTCCCAGAAGTCATCAATTAAAAAAACACAATATATTGAAGGGATACAACTCAAAGAAGGGATATGATTCCTCTATCTCAATCCCAGAGGTCACATATTGTACAACTGGAGAAAGTTGTTGATGAGCAATATGATGGCGGGGGGGTGTGTGTTTCCTGCAGGGTTTCTCCCCTTCTTGTGACGTTTGATGGCAGAATACATGTTCAGTATAAAATTCAAAAGAATGCAGGAATGTGTAATCCATATAGAAAGTAAAAACCCAACAATCCCGTCCCTCAAAGATAATCCTTGTCATCAACAGTCTTAATTTGGGAGGTAGAGTGAGAAGAGGCAAATATAATTTCAGACTTTTTTACATGCAAGCTCCAAACACACACACACACACACACACACACACACACACACACACACAATTTCAAAACCTAAAATTGGATCATATAGTATTATTCTACAAACTTCTCTTTAAACACTATGTCTAAGAGACCTACCCATGTGGCCACACAGTCTTGCCCATTCTAACTACTGTGCATGGGCCACAGTGTATTTAGCCAACCCCCTACCAATGGGCATTTTGGTGGCTTTGTTCTTCAGTCTTACAAGCATGCTGCAATGAACTTTCTTGTACATCTATTTTTGCTCATTTGGATATGTATTCCTGCAGGATAAATTCTAAGGAAGGAGGTTTGCTGGATTAACAGGTATGTACATTTGAAATTATAATATATATTGTCAACTTTCCCCTAAAAATAGGTTAATAAACCAATAAATAGTGTTATGAGAACATGTTTCTCCAGACTCTCATAATAAAATTTACCAAATCTTAATCTCTACCAATCTAGGAGAAAAAAAAAATACTGCTTTAATTTTCATTTCTTTCGTTGTGAGTATAATTTTCTTTTCATATATTAACTAAACATTTTCATTTTTTCTTTGTGAACTGCCTATCATTTCATTATTTTAAATTGACTGATTCATATATTTTCCCAGTTTATTGTTTATCTTTTTTAAAAAATTATCTTTTGACTTTTATAAATACGTTGTAATTTGTCATTTTTTTATGGCTGCTGGTTATGTCAGGCTTATAATTATAAAAATGTGCATAATTTTTTCTAACACTACTTTTTTTTTTCCACTTAGATTGTGAAGGAAAGGAAGACTATAAACCAACATGCTTACATTGCCTTGGGAGTTAGGATTGTCAACATAAGACAACGTTTAAGCCTGTAGAGAATTTTTATGAATTTACTTGAGCTAAACTGACAACAAAGGCCAGGAAGCAAAATCTCAACTGATTGAGAAAATGTTCCAGAGAATGGCAGTTTTGTACCTTATTTTATAAATTACAATCAAAGGAGGAAGTGTAAGGGGTTACATAAAATCCACTGGTGATAGATTAGGGAAGCGGGAGAAAGTGGGGGAATCTCTGGGCCTGGATAAAAGCAAACCTAATAAACACATACTTTTACATTTGCGGGTTTTGGATAGTTAACAATGAACATAATAACAATAACAATGAGGGATTTTGTGGTCTCTGCTCTGGTGCAGTGGGGGAGGAGGGAGGAAGGAAAGAAATTACAAAAGGTGTGTTATCACAGATGTAGATGCAAAAAGACCATAAGACAAGCTCAGTTAAGGTAAAGATTTATCGGGTAAGATACTGGCCTTGGACATGACTATCCACCATGACTCATTTTCAGTTAGAAAGTTGTTTTGTTTTGTTTTTTAATATATTTTTATTGATTTCAGAGAGGAAGGGAGAGAGAGATAGAAACATCAATGATGAGAGTCACTGATTGTCTGCCTCCTGCACGCCCCCTACTGGGGCCTGAGCCCGCAACCCAGGCATGGACTCTTTGGTCTGCAGGCTGACGCTCTATCCACTGAGCCAAACTGGCTAGGGCCAGTTAGAAAGTTTTTTGTTTTTTTTGTTTTTTTTAATATATTTTATTGATTTTTTTTTTTACAGAGAGGAAGGGAGAGAGATAGAGAGTTAGAAACATCGATGAGAGAGAAACATCGATCAGCTGCCTCCTGCACATCCCCCACTGGGGATGTGCCCGCAACCCAGGTACATGCCCTTGACCGGAATCGAACCCGGGACCTTTCAGTCCGCAGGCCGACGCTCTATACACTGAGCTAAACCGGTTTCGGCCAGTTAGAAAGTTTTAATTTCAAACCATCTTATGTGGTTACTTTAGGTCTCTGAGCTTGTAAGGTCCGCCATGTAGGCCTGCCCTGAGCTTGTCAGGTTTAGTATGTGGCCCCTTTTTAGTCCACAGGATTATAAGTGATTTTAGTTTTCTTCCTCTTGCTATGATTTCCCCCCTAAATTCTCTACAACAAACTACTTCACTTTTATTTATTTTTTTAAATTTTTTTTCTACTTCACTTTTATTTTTTTTAAAAATATATTTTTATTGATTTTTCACAGAGAGGAAGGGAGAGGGATAGAGAGTTAGAAACATCCATGAGAGAGAAACATCGATCAGCTGCCTTCTGCACATCCCCTACTGGGGTGTGCCCGCAACCAAGGTACATGCCCTTGACCGGAATCGAACCTGGGACTCTTCAGTCCACAGGTCGACGCTCTGGCCCAGGGGTGGGCAAACTTTTTGACTCGAGGGCCACAATGGGTTCTTAAACTGGACCGGAGGGCCGGAACAAAAGCATGGATGGAGTGTTTGTGTGAACTAATATAAATTCAAAGTAAACATCATTACATAAAAGGGTACGGTCTTTTTTTTTTTTTAGTTTTATTCATTTCAAACAGGCCGTAGTTTGCCCACGGCTGCTCTAGCCACTGAGCCAAACTGGTCAGGGCTACTTCACTTTTATAAAGAGGAAAATGGAAGAGCTATGTAAATGGTGTTTTATTAATATTTTCTAATTTCTTTTTTTTTTTTTTCACTTTTCTTTTCTTTTTTTTATTGAT
>NW_005871700.1:12406-41335 GCF_000147115.1 Myotis lucifugus | reverse complement strand
TAAAAAAATAAAAATCCTAAAGCCAAAGCATAGGCTTGGGCTAGGATTCCTGACTGAAAAACCTAGGTATGCCACCTCTCTCATCTTTAGAACGGGAAGACCACCCCCTACCTTGTAGGGATGTTCAAGTGCCTGGGAAGAACCTAGCCAACACTGTGGTCAATATGATGGTATTTTTTTTCATAGGGGGTTTGATACTGAAAATAGTAAAAAATTACTTGAAGCCATATCTCAATAAGATAGAAGACTAAAGTTGGAGTATAACATTTGAGGCATGAAACAAAGATTAGGTAGATTGGAATGAGACCAAATTTCTCATGAGACTTAAAACTGAGAGGCTATTCTAAAAGAGGAATTATGGGTATGTTATGAACTTCCCCCAGAATCTATTCTAAAGAGGATAGGACTAGCCCTGGCCAGTGTGGCTCAGTTGGTTGAGCGTCATCCTGCACACCAAAAGGTCACTGGTTCAATTCCTGGTCAGGGCATGCTCCCAGGTTGCGGGTTCCATCCCTGGTTGGGGTGTGTACGGGCGGCAACCAACCAGTTAAGCTCTCACATCGATGTTTTTCTCTCTCCCTCTCTCTTCCTCTTTCTCTAAAAATAAATTTTAAAAATATATTTAAAGAGGATAGTATTAACATGAAATAATAGGTGTTTTTTTTTAAATGTTGTTTTATTTATAAAACAAAACAATCCTTGCTAATACCTCCGGGTCCAGTCTTAGGTTGAAAACTCTAGGCCAGTGGTTCTTAGCTAGTGGAACTGGGAAACTGACTGTGCGACTCATGCTTTTCATTACAATGACTATGCATTAACCATTTGTATGCCATAAGCGGAGGACCTTTTTAAATTAAATTCAAAATACCGTGGCAGTTAACTGATTAGGAGAATGCTTGCAATACATAAAGTTCTGCCTTAAAAAGAATAGGCCTCATATTCCCACAGGGGTGGGGACTTAGATGGAAAAGGCTGAGAACCACTGCTCTAGGTACAGGGGCTGGCGCAGTGTAAGTACGCTCCACCCGGCACCTTGCACAGCACCACATGCAGTGTGTACCTGTGCATCTCAGAGGACATCATGCTTGGGAGTCAGTGTCTGACCTGCTGTGCCTTAAGGTACGAGAGCAGATTCATCACCTAGGTCTAGGGTGGCAGAGGGGGCAGAGGGATCCAAGTTCTCCATCTTGAAGTAATACCAGTGGACACTGTCAATCTAAATTGTTTCTACACATTTACCCCAAACCTTTCTCATCTGAAAAATCAACTCTCAGTAGCAAGAAAACAGAGCCTCCTTGTTACCTTCACAGGCTGATCTTGGGCTGAATCTGTCTCGCTGCCTTTCTCTTTCTTCTTTTTTTGTTTCTTTTTCTTCTTTTTGGCTCCAGTGTCATTGGCTGGACTCAAACCACTGTAAAACAAGTAAATACCAATACAGGGTTTTAAAGAAAATCATCTGTTTTGGGCTACACTGACAAAGGGCTTTCTGTGGAGCCAGACCTTCCTTCATCAAGCCTTTGGCTTCAGAACAGACTAGAGAATCATCCAGGTTCCCAGAAGAGGCATTGGGAGGACACCAGAAAACACAGCTCTCCTCCCACTCGCACCAGCTCCCAGGAAGCGCATGCTGTGCAAGGAATGTCCTATTTGTTTGAAAGGACTGTTTCTATTCTTGTTTTTATTTTCTATGATTATTTTCTTTAGATTGTCAGGTTACTGGCACCAAAGGCAAATGATAACTGTTGACAGGGCATTCATACCACCAAGAGCCCTAAATTTAAAAGGATGACAGCCAATAATAGTCTTTTGGAAACCCTTCCTCACCCCCACTCCTACCCTCCCAATGCATTAGCTTTCATGAGTTTCCCTGGCTGGATCTAAAGCACAAGACAGTATTGGAAATGAAGGAGGCAACAAGGAAAAAGGTAATTTAACATGGCTGTGTCCAAAATAGTCACACAATCATGAAAAATGCCTAAATTGGGCCTGCAGGATTGAGAACAACTGTCAGCTGGTTAAGACGGGGTGAAATCACCACAGGCAAAGCCCAGCAGTAGGGATCTCGGGAGAAGTGAAGCACCAGCCATTCCTGCACAAAGAGATTACAGGAAGCCTGAGTGTGAGCGTGAGCGTGGTAATGGGGACTTACTCATGGCGTTTTCCTTCTGTGACACACCCGGTGAATGCAGCAAAAACAGTTTCCTAGCCACATTTAGGTTTTCCACCATCTCTTATGACTTTCAAAATCTCTCTCAGTATCGTCAGTGAGACACAAATCACATACTACACTGTTTCTTTGACATTTTCAATTCATTTGCTCTGAAATGTTTCTCCCAATTCTTGTTGATCTTAGAAAATAGTTTTGATTCTGTGTTTTCTTCATTTTATTGATGAATTTTAAGGTTCACCTTGCAGCTTGCATTTGCAATTACTGTGTGGTTTCTGCCATGTCTAAATTGATGTTGGCATTGCTAGCCTGGGAGTAATGCCTGGTATCACTCTGCCATCCTCCTTGGAATTCTTCCATTAAAAAGTCAAAATTAATCATCATCTCCTGGTTTCTTATGCTGTGGGATCAAACCTCTCCCCTTGGATTTTCAGGCCCCAAACCTATTTTTATTTCTTGGATGGAAGGGGAGGTGGAAGCGTGGAGCTGGGAGGCCCAGGGTCTAGAGCAGTGGTTCTCAACCTTCCTAATGCCGCGACCCTTTAATACAGTTCCTTATGTTGTGGTGACCCCCAGTTTCATTGTTACAAACTGAACATAATTAAAGCATAGTGATTAATCACAAAAACAATATGTAATTATATATGTGTTTTCCGATGGTCTTAGGCGACCCCTGTGAAAGGGTCGTTCGAACCCCAAAGGGGTCGCGACCCACAGGTTGAGAACCGCTGGTCTAGAGGATGAGAGCCCAGCAATTTGCAGCAGAGGCGAGGGAAAGGTTGCAGGATCCAGGGATGGAAGTGAGGAGAAAGAAGGGCTGAAGAGGGGTCCAAAAGAAAAAGCGATGGAACATGGGAGCTCTCTCAAGGAGTGGCTGCACCTGCCCCAATCACACAGCTGCCTGCCCAGAGCTCTACTGGAACTCTAGGTGAAGCTCTCACTGAGCCTTGGCTCAGACACTCCCACCGCAGACCACCCTACTCTTGCCTAGACTGTGGCTGCAACTTCAGCTAATCCTCCCTCCTGGCTATCCCAGGCCCTGACTGTGGCCTGCGCATCATCTACTTTCCCCTTCAGTCACCAGCACGTCCACGCTAACAGGCGGCCTGAGTGTGGAAAAGCCGTCAAGCGCAAGTCTGCCCTGGAAGCCCATCAGTGGGTCCATCACTCTGGCAAGACCCCAAGGTGGCAGCAGCCTGCAGCGGGCTTTCAGAGCCCATCCCTGATTTGGGAGGCCAGGAGCCCCTGGTTCATTTACAGTACAGTACTTTCTCTGGAAAACAAGAGGCAAGGTTTATGTGTTTGGGGGGTAAGGAAAGGAAATGGGCATTTAAGGAAAACCAAGCTCTGTGTTAGGAAATGAGGAGAGGTGAGGGGGGCAGAGATGGTCCTTTGGAAGGAGGCTGAATCTGAACTCATTTTCTGAGGTTCCTGCTCCCACTTCCAAGTCCTACTTGGGATTTCTTCACAGCAAACATTTCACCTGGCTTTTCTTTCTGGATTGTTCTCTCCCTTCGAGCATTTTGGTAGGTCTCTCTCCTCGTCCTTAGAGATGGGGTCCCTTAGACATGAAAATCTATTAAAGGAGCTGGCACCCACTCTGGGGATCCCCTGGAATAGAGGGCACACTGGGCCTGTCCCCACCGGAGGGAAGCTCATCCAAGGATTCTGCCTTTTAGTCAGTGCAAGTGAAACATCTGGCAAGGAAACACATGTGGAACCAAGCCATTGTTGGCACTCTTTGGTCTTAAAGACCTAGAGGGGGTCATAGGAAAAACGCTTCAGGTGGGGGTCTCTCCTGCCTCATGCTCATTCTGCACACAGTGTACAAAAGCATTAAGCTTGCCCTAGCTAGTTTGGCTCAGTAGATAGACGTTGGACTGTGGACTGAAGGGTCCCAGGTTCGATTCCAGTCAAGGGCATATGCCCGGGTTGCGAGCTCAATCCCCAGTTGGGGGCGTGCAGGAGGCAGCCGATCAATGATTCTCTCTCATTAAACATTCATGTCCATCACTTAGATCAGGGGTCCTCAAACTTTTTAAACAGGGGGCCAGTTCACTGTCCCTCAGACCGTTGGAGGGCCGGACTATAGTTTAAAAAAAAACTATGAACAAATTCCTATGCACACTGCACATATCTTATTTTGAAGTAAAAAAACAAAACGGGAACAAATACAATATCTGTATTTGCATGTGGCCCACGGGCCATAGTTTGAGGACCCCTGACTTAGATTCTCCAATTAACCTAGATTCTTTGTTATTTTTATTTTATTACGTCAGTCCATCTATCCCTCTACCCATTCATTTATCCATCTTATTTACTCTATTTCATAGTAAGTTACAGACCTTACACTTCACCCCTAAATACTTCAAAGTAAGGCTAAGCTTTATATGCAAGGAACTTTAGCTCTTTCTTAAAGTTCAGATGTACCCTGTTAATTGACATGTAAAATCTATGAACCATAATTATCTCCTGTATATTTTATAACTTCTCATAATTAATTATCTGATCAAGATTCTTGAACTAATATTTACAATTCTGTGGGTAATAAAACAATTTGAAAATAAAACAAAACAAAAAAGTCAAAATTAGGAGTTCAATCTGAGAGTACACTAAACCTTAATGCCGGAAGCCGGTCCATCCTTGCTGCTTGACACAGTCGCTGCAGGGAAGAAACATCTGCACAGCATGTTTCAAGGGACCTGGCATATATGGCATACTGTTCTTAATATGTTTGCTCCCCTTCTTAGCTCTATGTGTTTTAACCAAGGTCACCTCTCCAAGAAAGGTTGTTTCCCCAGGTGGGGATTTTTTCCCTGGAGTTAGGGATTAACAGGACTAAGGAAGCAAATAAATCAGTGAAACCCCCTAGTGTTACAGAAATACCATGTACTACTTATGAAGAACTTGGACTAAGACTGTTGGCAATAAATTTGGGACTTGTTGGGCCCACATCCCCAGGGTCTGCCTACCAGGGAAAGCACCAAGACCTATACCCCTGGAGACCCACCAACACAGGGCAGTCCCAGGGAAGGCAAGCAGGGAGGCTGGGAGGACATAACCTTTACTGGGTAGGATAATCTCCTTCAGTCACTTCCTTGTAGCTTATCAGTAGAGCAGTAGAATAGTGATCTTGGAATAGCCCTTATAATAGAACACAGAGATTAACCAAGAAAAGATTAAAATCAACAGAACTAGATAGAGATAGGATTTTTGGTAAAGGTCAGATAAGAAACTATAGAAATGAAACAAGGAACTGTAAAAGGTTACCCAAAACATACCATGATGTGATTATAGAGGCATGCTTATAGGATCAAATGGTATAAATACAGATGTAACAGGACAATAAAAAGAGAATCTCGCTATGCTGATCAACTGAACGCTGCCTCCGTGTCATTCCTTCTTCGCCGACTCTGTCCACACCTTTGGGAACCCCTGGACCTGCTGGGGCTGGGGCTGGACCCCAACACCTTAATCTGTAGAATCAGCTAAGCTCAGATATTGTTTTAGCCGTATATTCTAGAAAAGCAACTTTCAAAGAATTAAGACAATATAGAATACATTTCCCATACATTATGGTAAATACCATTTAAGCTTTATTTTATCATTCAGAAAGCCTTCATGGTCTTAAATGCCTTGGGATCACTATGAATATTAATTATAACTTCATACTGTGTAGGGAGAAGGCAATCTGTAACCACATGCTGCCATTTCCTGTTGTAGAATGTCTTCTTCCCAATCGTGGTAGGAGCACTCGAATCCAGACTTCACACCCTTACACACGGACTAAAGTTACCTCCAGCCTTTACTGAATCTCCTTGATTTCACCTTCCTGCATCCTAAAATCTTACAGCTGTGGACTCACCGCCGTGAAAATGGCTTTCCATGTGTTCCTCCCATGCCCGAAAGCCTACAGTGACAGCAGCTTCTTATGCTGGGAGGTATCAAGCCCAACTTTTCCCTAGGAACTAGGGCCTAGGCCATTGAGACTCGGAGCCAATCTGTTCATCAACCCTTACCTCTCCCTGCTCTGTAATAACTGTGCTTCCACCTGTCTGGCCATGTTCTCTCATCAGGTTCCTGATGCAAAGACTGGGAAATCAGGAAGATCCAGTAAAGGCTGGAGGTTACTTTATTCCAAATGTAAGGTCATGAAGTTACAAGCAAGTGCACCCTCCTATCTATTATATTAATGAGATAAAGAAGGCATATCATGGAACAAAGACTGATAACATTCAGAGGAGGAATAAGATGAACTCCTTAAAACCAGATGCTCAGCAAAACCCCCAAGGCCATATCAATGAACAGGAAGCATAGTCATTTATGCCCTGAAGATAATTTTTTTCTTTTAATAACTCAATTTTGTTATCACACAGAGGCCCATTTGTAGCTTATGACAACTCTGTTTTTCTTATTCCAGAGACAGTCTCACTTCAATCTCAGAATTATATGCAGCATTAGAAGGTTTAAAAACTGGTTGAGGGGGGTAATGGGAGGATAAGGACACATATGTAATACCTTAATCAATAAAGAAATTTTAAAAAAAGGAAAGAAAAAACAAACTGGTTGATATTAGGAGACAAACCATCATCCCATTGTTGATACAATTTACAAATCCTTATTCATTTTAGCGTATGGAGTGAATTCTCTGGTCTCTGTATATGAATTACCTTAAGAGTAATTTTTTTTATATAATTCTATGGAAAGAAGAATCAAGAGGTCAAGGTGAATAACTGTTCTATAGTAACCAATTGGATATTACTAAATACAACTTCAGGTAAGGAAAAGAGAAGTTACTTCCTCCAACTTCAGACACCTTTACCAGTGTGCAAATCACTAAAAATCTACCTTCCTGCCTTTGCTCTTGCTCTCCAGTGGAGACACTTCTATGAAGCCATCTCCTCACAACTCCATTTTTGTGGAAGGACCTTGGGCTGAACTCTTGTTCTGTTTTATGCATTATTGATACTATTGCTGGCAAACTCCAAGACCCAAACTAAAATCATTTCCTTGTATTGGCTTGACTTTGCATAAGCAGCTACTGAGCAACAATCCTGTTTCAACTTGTACATCAAGCCTACAGAGACAGCTGAAGAACAAAGCGAAGTTTTCTTAAAAAGTCATTTTTACTGAGCTACCAGGTATTGAGCCATATCCATGAAACACGTTATGAGCTCACCATGGTCTTACAGCCAACATCCCAAATAGACTCAGAGAAGAGACTTCCAAGGAGCCCACTAGGGTTAGCTTTTAAGGTGATTGTAATTATTCACAAGAAACCAAGCTCAGAGACCTTGAAAGTAGGTCTTCAAGAAACATTAGGAAGCCAGTATCATTTCACAGAAGAATGACCTCAATTTGGATTTGGGGATAACCAAACCAGAGAACCCCACAGAGGCCAGGCTGGCCCTTCTCTAAGAACTGGGCATCATGTTTAAAGGGACTTGAGGTTCATATGGACTGGGTAGGTGTCCCAGGGCATGCTGGGATTCTACAAATTGACACAGAAATCTCTCAGAGTTCTCTAAGCCTGCTGGTCACCTTAACATACTCCAAAGAGATCGACCAGACTTGGAATACAAAAAAATCAAAATCTAACTTTGGTTCATTTGGTTCCAAAATAATGAGCAGAGAATTCGAGAACTTTGCCCTTTTTGGGGGGGAGGGGGAGGAGGTAGAGGAGTGATGTGTGCCTGCAATGGAAAGGGATGTGGGAGTTCACATAAACATTTTGAAATTTACATTCTAAAGTAAAGTTGATCAACCCAGTCATTAACGAACAACCTAGTGAACAGGGGACGAATCAGCAGAATGACAGACCCAGAGGCCAAAATATTCTAAATTCAAACATATAAGAAACCCTATGGATGCTGTGGTAGAAAGTTAGGGCTGGGGGAGGAGATGGAAAATGAACCTCAGTACTTATTTCTAGACACAGAATGCAGTGCCAGGTTTGTGAGTGGGTGGGAGGGAAGGGCAAGCTGACAGATAAACTACAGGAGCAGCAAACTTCCAGACAAGATAAGTAGTAATCATCTTAACCTGCACCTCCTCTCCATCCCACTGAAGGACAAAATCCGCTCGGGGTGCGTGGCTGAGGAACGAAAGCTGTTCCTGTGGGAGCTAACCCACCAGAGCTGGAGGGAATATCAGGCTGTCTAACCTGACTTGTTGTTTACAGAGAGGAAACCAAGACCCAAGATGTGAGGCAAATTGGTCATCAACTAACCAATTAGTACGAGAAAGGCCACCAATCTCTAAAGACCTGGCCCATTCTTCCCCCAACACTACAGTCATTCCCTGTGAGAATTTACCCGAGAATCTCCAAAGCCAAACGAACACTGTTTCATCACATTGTTCTTATATGGAAAGCCTCCCTCCTCTGCCTACTATATGTCCCCTTGATGCCTGATTTAAGAGTACAATCTCCCAAACAATTTAATACTTTATATATAACAATGTGCTGCTTCCTGGCTTCCCAATGAAATTAAAAATGTCCTAAGTGTTGTGACCGCATCTTATATAGCTGTTCTAGTTGTGCTGAGCACACAGCTAAAAAGTCAACAAATATATGCTTGACTGATGCTTTCCAGGCATAACAGACTAAAATACAACTCTGAAAAGCTAGAGCTTAAAAGAGGGTCAGAAAACATCTTTAGTAATGTTTCCATAGGACAGCTATATTAATATTCTATGAAAGCAGTGGACATGCTCTGTTCATTAGAGCTACTGGTTAAGATTTTAAATGATCAACTTTCTTATTTGTTGCTTCTCTCTCCCTAGGACCTATCCTATTCCTGTAAGAGTTAAAACAAAAACTCTCCACTATAACTACATCAAATGGTTCCAATGTCTTAAACACAGACCACAGGTTTAGCTTTAATTATGAGATCAACAGAAAAAAAGAGTCCAGAAAATAAAATTCACAATTTTTAGTCACACTCCCCCCCTAAAAACTGGAAATTAATTCTTTGGGCTAAAATTCAAAATTTCCAGAGAAACTTACTAGATACATCCTAGCTTCTAATAGCCTTTTGATTCCACTTTTAGATATCAGGAAATCCTTCTGCAGATCAATTTACTCATGAGTATAATACGTGCGGCAATCCTATTAGTACTCAGCAGGCTCAAGGAGAGGTGAACAAAGTGGCATTTACAAAAGTGCCCAAGTAGAAACCACCTGGTATGAATCAGTACTCGCTGCCTATCCTCTCTACCACTGTGACTGCAGGATCACGTAATGCAAACGCTGCAAATTTCCACCAATCGGTTATTTATATAAGAAACGGATGTGAATCCTGTATGACAGAGAAAAACACTCAGTACGCCACCAAAGTACCCTAGGAGGCCTGTGGAAAACAGCAGGTTGTGGGAAGGGATTACAAAAGATTGCTTTTACTGCTACCCTCTGCCCTCCCTGGGACAGTTAGCCAGAAGTTTGAGGATGAACAAGCCAATTCCTGTCATAAAGGAAAACTGTGTTTTGTTTTTGTTTGTTTCTTTAAACTCTAATATACTCAATAGCTTAAAATGGGAATGAGACAGAAATGTAAATTCCATAACCTCTGGGTTGGTGTGGTGAGCTAGACTGTAACCTGGCAACGCCGAGGTCAAGTCAAATGCTATTCAGAGACCATTTTCAGTAATTTTCTGAGCAATGACTCAATAATGGCAGCAATTTCACACACTGGAATGACCTCTGAAAAAGATTCTGGTCCATAAAGGAGAGTTTAAAGGGGCCACCTTTAAGCCACCTCCATCACCAACTGGCTTCCTCCTTAGGGTAAGTCCCTCCCTGGGTTACCGAATGGATCCGAAGACAGGACTCACAGTCTCATAGAGTCAGGATGCAGAAGTCAATGCAGTAGGGAAAAGAAATCTGTAAGTTCATAATGGGTCCTTCAGGGTATGAAATGGAGAGGTGAAGATGCAAATCCCAAGCCTCATTACATAAGCTAAACCAGTTATAACTGCAGTGGAGCTGAGATAATCCATGCAAAGGGCTTAGCAATGTCCAAGTGCCCAGCACATAGTAATAATAACAAAGCATAACATTTACTGAACACTTAACAACAGTGAACCCTCCTCAGTTGCCTCTCAAAGTCAGCAGCAGCAGAAAAATTTTTGAAGGACTAACCCCACTGAAGAATTTTAGTTTCTTTGTGTGTGTGTGCCCTCAATAGAAAACACTGTTTTGTGTGCCCTAAATGCAACAATTACAAAAGCACCCTCCTTGAAAAATTGTAAGAGAGGCTAGCAGGGTAGAGATTTAAAATAAACAGTTAAAGAGGAAAAGCTAAAGAAGCATCCTCCTCAAATTACTAAATCTATGGTCCTAAAATCTACAAACTTCACAGGGAAAAGATTAACTGCAGACTTAGTAAAGCTGGGACATTCTGGAGTGAGCACATTAACAATGTGAAAAATCAGCAAAACTTGTTTGCCACGAGCAGCCTCCCTGAAATAGGCTCTAATTTATGTTTCGTTTCTTCTGCTTTCCAGCCTCTTCTCTTTGAAGCAGCTCTTGATTAGTTTCTTTTTAATTGCCACTTAATTGGGAAATAAAATTAGAACACTTATTTGATATGAGTGATGAGGCTTCTCTTTTCATTTCTGCTTTGATCTAGTTTTGAAAAACCAAAAGCTGAAGGGAGCGATTAAGAAAAAGAAACTAAAAGATTCCTTCTTTCCAAGAGCTAGATGCAGTTATAAGCCATCAAATAAATATGGAAAGAATAACTCTTTGGAGAACCTGAATAAATAAAAAAAAGCAAGGATAGCTTATGGAATTCCTTTAAAAAAGACCATTCTTCTCTGTTAAGTTTCTTCATATGGGATAATAATGCATAATTAGGAAGGAGGAAAGCTTTTCAGAACCCATCTTAACCTGTCCCCATGGAGTAAGAGAACAGGACGGAGAAGAGGCCCTTATTAAAGGGTCCGTGACCCATGGCTTAACAGCACCTCAGTGGTACAGATGACATTGCAAAACAAATTCCAAAGACTCCTAGGAACCAAAGAGTTTAAAAGTTCCTTCCTGTTCCAAAACACCCAGATAAATATTACCTATTTGGTACTCCAAAATCTGCCAGCCGGTTAGGTTTATTCTTTAGTGATACTTCTTGGAAAGCCTTTCATGAAAAACAAACAAGCAAATAAACCATATATGTAGATGAATCATGAACTGCCGGGGGACGTGGCATAAAGATGATCTTAGTCTGACCCTCCTCTCAACTGCTGAGGGCAATTAACTTACGTCAGGCAAGTTACCAGGGTAAAAACACTGCCCTCCTTTTCTCTGTTGAGTGAATTAAAAAAAAAATAGCTGACAGAAAAACTGCAGACAGATACATACACACACACAATGTGTATGTATGCATGTGCACTTATACACTCATATGTATATATGAAATTTAGACTCACCAAATGTTAATTAGGGAAGAAACACATGACAAGGAAAGTCAAGAACTTATACACAAAGGAACATAAGGAAATAGCACAACTGAATTTCCTGTTATTCCAGCACATGAATGTAGCTCATTTCATTACTATAAAGCACTGTGATCCCATCCTGAAAGAAAGGCC
Source organism: Myotis lucifugus (assembly GCF_000147115.1). Taxonomy (NCBI): domain Eukaryota; kingdom Metazoa; phylum Chordata; class Mammalia; order Chiroptera; family Vespertilionidae; genus Myotis; species Myotis lucifugus. The sequence goes on along the minus strand of NW_005871700.1, from coordinate 29,583 downwards.
TAAGAGAATAAGGGTTAGTTTGAACTAATTGCATATTATACTTTAAAATTATTAGCATCAAAGGGAGATATTCCCCTTCAACTTTTATATCACTTTTGAAAACATTTTAAATAATACAAGTAAAGACAATAAAATTTTCAAGAAGCCAAAAAGCAGTGGAAAACTTCCACAGTAAATTGGAGGATCATTGATTTCCATAGGTCAGGGGTCCTCAAACTTTTTTTTTTTTTTTTTTTTTTAAATATATTTTATTGATTTTTCACAGAGAGGAAGGGAGAGAGATAGAGAGTTAGAAACATCGATGAGAGAGAAACATCGATCAGCTGCCTCCTGCACATCCCCTACAGGGGATGTGCCCGCAACCCAGGTACATGCCCTTGACCGGAATCGAACCTGGGACCCTTCAGTCCGCAGGCCGACGCTCTATCCACTGAGCCAAACCGGTTTCGGCAGGGGTCCTCAAACTTTTTAAACAGGGGGCCAGTTCACTGTCCCTCAGACCGTTGGAGGGCCGGACTATAGTTTTAAAAAAAAACTATTAACAAATTCCTATGCACACTGCACATATCTTATTTTGAAGTAAAAAAACAAAACGGGAAGAAATACAATATTTGTATTTGCATGTGGCCCGCGGGCCGTAGTTTGAGGACCCCTGCCATAGGTATTTCACAAAATCTGTAGTAAGGCTTACAATGGGACTTATTTGAGGACAGAAAGTGTATATGTAAGAAAAACCTGACATCCTCGCCCTCAGTGAGGAGAAATGAAACTCCACGAACACTGGGTGAGAACTTTAACTTGCCATTCATTCATCCAGCAAATATTCATGAAGGCACACTAAGAGCCAGGCATCTCAAAGACATGAACCCTGTTCCCAGGCACCTTAGAGTCAGGTGAGGCACCGACTGGACACCTATGTTGCTTAACTAATGTTATGATAAAAGCTACAAAAAATACAGTACGTGATAAGGGCAGGCAGGCAAGCTGGGAGAAGGAAGATCCGAAGACTATGAGGGAGGGGGAAGACTTCATTCCAAATGCTATCTTATTTAATCCCTACAACTAAAGGTTAAGTAACTATTCCAAGGTCATAGATTATTAAGTGTCAGAACCAGGTTTTTACTCAGGGTTTTTGTTGTTGTTTTAAAATGTTTTTATTGATTTTAGAGAGAGAGGAAGGGAGGGGGGAGAGAGAGAAACATCAATTGGTTGCCTCCCATACGCACTCGGACCAGGAACAGAATCCATAACGGGGGCATGTGCCCTAACCAGGAATCAAACCCAAGACCCTTCCGTGCACAGGACCAGGCTCAACCAAATGAGCCACACTGGCCAGGGCTGACCCCAGGTTTGAATGACTCCAGTGTGTATGCTTTTCCTACCGTGCCACACGGCTTCTTCCCAAAACCGTTTACTTTGACAATTAATAGGAAAATGTTGAGTCTACCTCGGAATCTAAATGCCAAAACTAGATCCTGTCCTCCAGGCTGGGTCCTTTGGTTCTCACCTGCCACCTCCAAACTCATTTATTATAAAAACCTCTAGGTTCAAGATGCTAATAAACTTAATTTGTTCACCCTGACTATAACTGTAAACGAAACAACCACCAACAAAAGAAACCCATACAAAGTTTTTTAAGGTTACCACTTTGTTATACTTTAATAAACCAGGGCAGTTTTGCAAAATGATTCATAGATTACAGGGAACAAAACCCATTAATGAGCTACAGACACTGGTCAGAGCAACAGTGTAGCAGGAAAAAAATAAAATAAAAGCAACTACACAGAGAGCAAAGAAACTGTACTTTCACTTCTGAAATGACTTTCTAATTCAACAACTCTCATCTACGAGTGGGATCTCCATTCAGAAGGGCTGCACTTTCCCTTCTTTCTGTTCCTATTTCCTCTTTCTCAGCTCTTCCGTTCTTAGGAATCCCAAACTTCAAAACAAGTTTTCATTACATTAGATCTGTCCTGAGTTATAGCGAAAGAACATAGTCTTATGAAACCAAAATTGACAAGCTTCCTTTTCCTCTACCTTCTTCCCATTTTTAATGCTGGCTGAGAAATACATCTTTTAACCTAAGGGTTCATCACAGGTCGATTATAAGCCACTTTAATAATCCCATGTTCTCTCAGAATTTTTTTTAAAAGTTTATCCAAAGACATCAACCTTCTACCTTTACCTCTAGCAATACCATCAATACTGCAAATGACAAGACGGCTATGAAAATCAGACCACAGATTCGGCCGAAGTTTTACATCCAAAACAGTCTTCCATGACTTTCCATTAACATTACACAAATATAAATATAGATATAGACAGGGAGTGAGCATCAGCACCAGCCACTGCCACCACGTGAAGAGGAATGACGGGGTGTGGCTTACAGAGTGAAAACTGATTTGGAAACAGAACTCAACATTCAAACGCCTGGTACATTTCTCCTGCCCGGGGACAGACAGTTACCTGTAGGCAAGACCCTAACGTCCAGGAGCTGCGGTATTAAACCCACTGCCAAGCACCGTCCAAGAAGCATCACCACTCAATTTCTTGAAGCTTGAGGCGACTTCGCCAAGTTAACAGAACCAATATGCTGGGAGACCTAATTATATATTGTTCAGGCAACTTGTGAATTATCTGGAGCAACAGACACCCTATACATCAAAACATTCTTACACAGTAGTTGTGTAGGGTTTATAAGGTGAGTTTATATTTTCAGATTCTCTGGTAGGGACATTTTACAACATAATTATGGTTTCTATAGCCTGGTTAACTTCCTCCTTGAAGACCAAGCGCAGCGAACTGTTTTATTAGTTATTGCTAATCACGTTGTTCACACACCACCTCTATAAGTAACGTTCCCTTTGAACTGTACGGTTATGTGGACCTGTGTTGTGCCATCGAAAACCATCATCCTACAGGCTCTTTTTCCGGGATGCGCCTGAAGCACACACAGAAGAACTTTTATATAATAAAAGTATTGAATGTCTCCGGCCCTTAATATACTGAGCACCAAACCCTGGTAAATGACAAAGAAAGCAACCAATCACCAGGCAGAATCTCAATGCCTCAGCCAATAAGAACATGGGGGTGGGGTTACACTAAAGCTCCCGGTGACTTCCCCGCACCCCAGAAACCCAGGTGGTGGGAGACTGGACAGGAATTGGACTCCGAGGATCTCGTTACCCCCGGTTGCAGCTGTTGTCCTCCTCGTTCTCGCAGTCGCTGCAGTGCTCATGGCCGTTTCCGTTCCCTTCCATCATCTGCGGCCGCGGAGGGGCCGGCGACTTCACTGCTGTCTCACTCTCGTCCGCCATCTTGAGTTCCAAGAGCCGGCCTCCGCGCCTCGCTACATGGGGGGTTCCTATTGGACGAGGGGAACTGGCGCTATATTCTGGGTTTTGTAGTTTTTGTGGCGAAGGGAGGCGTAAGTGGGCGCGGCTCATTCCCCGGAAACCGGAACAAGGTGGACTACAATACCCAGAAATTATGAGGGGAAGCCGTCGTAGGCCAGGGCCCCCACTACTCGGAAACACTGGGCGTTGGGCCTCGCTCTGATGGCCGGCCCCGTGTGGCCTGCTGGGAATTGTAGTCCGGCGTAAGTTTAGGGTTTCGGGCGTGGAGGCTCCAAAAGCCAAGGTTTGACCTCAGCCTGCCCTTGCTAGTGCCCGGGCGATTGGAGAGCCGTTAGTGACTGCCGTTAAGGACCGTTACCATTCCCGAGTAAGTAAGAGGGTCTGAGGCCCGCGTGTGTGACCCACCGGGGGCCTGAATGCATCAAGCCGTCTTAGAGGGGCTTTCCTGCTAGAAGCCAGGTTGGCTCCGGGCCTCCATCCTTACGCGGGACTCTGGGCGGCCTGTGGTGGTTGGTAGATCAAGGTCTCAGGAGGGGCGGTGGATTGTGATGTGCGGAGCACTGATTCTGAGCCAGGAGACTTGACTGCCGGGTTAGACCTTGCTGCTTCAGGACCCCCAGGTGCCGGTCGCCACCAAGCTCTTCCGCACACAGTGTCTCTTTCTTTTCTTTTCTTTCCGTCACCATGTATCCCCTCTGTGGCCTCTTCCCCCTCCACGCTACAGTGTCCCTTTCATTCTCTGCCGCAATCCTCCACAATTACTCTTTATTGAGCACTTATATACCAGGCTCTGTGGTAAAGATTTTCAAACTTCTCATTTAATTCTTTTTAACAAGCCTAGAATGTGGGCTCTATTCCCTTTTTTTCGTAGAGGAAGAAATGTGGCCCATATTGGTTGGTCAACTACAGTCACATCGCTAGTAAGTGGCAAAATCAGTATATAAATCTTCATTTGTCTGCCCTTAGGCCCTCTTGCTTCTTTGTCACTACAATAGCCCCATTGTGGGTACATCTACCCAAGGACATCAGTTATTAGAAAGTAACTGCAACATCTTTTAAAAAAATATATATTTTAGTGATTTCAGAGAGAAAGGGAGAGGGAGAGATAGAGAAACATCAATGATGAGAGAGAATCATTGATGGGCTGCTTCCTGCACACCCCCTACTGGGGATCAAGCCCTCAACCCAGGGATGTGCTCTTGACCGGAATCGAACCCGGGACCCTTTAGTCCGTAGGTCGACGCTCTATCCATTGAGCCAAACCGGCTAGGGTGGAAAAGACAACTTAACACCAAAGAGTTCCTTGGCCAAAAAGGGAAGTGATCTTTGCCTTTGGAAAACTCTCAACATTGGGAAGAAACAGTTCCCATCTGACTCAAGGAAACAAAAGAGCTAAATATTGTCAACTTTTGGTTGTTTTTTTTTTTTTTGGTTTTTTTTTTTTTAATATTTTATTGGTTTTTTTACAGAGAGGAAGGGAGAGGGACAGAGAGCCAGAAACATCAATGAGAGAGAAACATCGATCAGCTGCCTCCTGCACACTCCCCACTGGGGATGTACCCGCAACCAAGATACATGCCCTTGACCAGAATCGAACCTGGGACCCCTGAGTCCACAGGCCGACGCTCTATCCACAGAGCCAAACCGGTCAGGGCTTAACTTTTGGTTTTTATATTAGTAGCAAGAGCAGAAGTATTTTCCAAATCAGATCATCTTAAATCATTTATATTTCGCTTTGGAGGGCAAAGACACCTGTTCAGGCTGAGAGCTGTCACCTACACCCATCTCTGCAGGGCCAAGACCTACCACCTTACCTGCAGGTGCAGGTGAGTGGAGGAGGTCAGAGATAATAATGGTACACTTTACATGTGTTAGTTTCACCTGTTGTAGCTGTGTGACCTTGGGAAGTACATAGGGAAGGGGACTTGGAAAAAAAATTCACAATGATACCTAATTGCAGAACCAGAACCCACATCAGGTATTCCAATTCCCAACCCTGCATTTTCTTTTCTCAAAGATACCCAGAGGTTAACTGAAGGCTAATGAAACATGACCAAGGAAGAGGGATTATAGGGAAAGAAGGTGCTGGTTGGTTTATAGGGAAAGAAGGTGCTGGTTGGTCTCTGGACACTGCCATTCTTGCAGTACAAAGCTTAAGTAAGATGCTGCCTTGTATTTTACTGCAAACAGAGCTGTTCTTGCTCAGCAGAGAGCCTTTTCTGGGAAGTAGGCAGGCAGTGTGAACATGACCAAGCTCAGAATGCAAATCCAAATCCAAAATTCTGGAATCCAGCACCTCCGAGAATTTCAGAATTAGAAGGGACCTGAGAGGGGCTCTTACTCCCTCTCTCTTAGGGTTTTTCAAGTTAGAATCCTCACTTAGATTTTGTAGAATCCATGATTTCTGAATAATGTAACCTTATGTTTTTAAAAAGAAATTGATCTCTTTCCCTTCAGCGTGCCACTGAAGATCCTGGTGTCGCCATGGGTCGCCGCCCCGCCCGGTGTTACCGGTATTGTAAGAACAAGCCGTACCCAAAGTCTCGCTTCTGCCGAGGTGTCCCTGATGCCAAGATCCGAATCTTTGACCTGGGGCGGAAGAAGGCGAAAGTGGATGAGTTCCCACTCTGTGGCCACATGGTATCAGACGAATACGAGCAGCTGTCCTCCGAAGCCCTGGAGGCTGCCCGTATTTGTGCCAACAAGTACATGGTGAAAAGTTGTGGCAAAGATGGCTTTCACATCCGAGTGCGGCTCCACCCCTTCCATGTCATCCGCATCAACAAGATGTTGTCCTGTGCTGGGGCTGACAGGCTCCAGACAGGCATGCGGGGTGCCTTTGGAAAGCCCCAAGGCACAGTGGCCAGAGTCCACATTGGCCAAGTCATCATGTCCATCCGCACCAAGCTGCAGAACAAGGAGCACGTGATTGAGGCCCTACGTAGAGCCAAGTTCAAGTTCCCTGGCCGCCAGAAGATCCACATCTCCAAGAAGTGGGGCTTTACTAAGTTTGATGCGGATGAGTTTGAAGACCTGGTGGTCAAGAAGCGCCTCATCCCAGATGGCTGTGGGGTCAAATACATCCCTAATCGTGGTCCCCTGGACAAATGGCGAGCCCTGCACTCGTGAGAGTCTCGGTGCTGCCTCCACCTTACACCCACCAATAAGTCAACTTTCCATCCATGAAAAAAAAAAGACTCAGTGGTTGAACATCAACCCAGGAAGGTCACAGGCTCCATTCCCGGTCAGGGCACATGCCTGGGCTGTGGGCTCTATCCCCAGTGGGGGACAAGCAGGAGGCAGCCCATCTATGATGTTTCTCTCTCATTGATGTTTCTCTCTCTCTCCATCTCTCCCTCTCGTTCTAAAAAATCAATAAAAACATTTTTTTAAAAAGAAAGAAATTGAGTATATGTAACTTGAAAAAAAAAAATGACCACTTGATAACTGAATATGACCACATGTGATTTTGGTGCCTTTTGAGTTTACAGTCACAGGGCAATGTAAAGTTTCCTAAATTGGGACTCTATATAAATGCTTTCTTAAGGCTCTAAGAGTTTTCATATTTGTTCCTTCCCACTCCCTCATCAGAGTCAGCCTTCCTGGCCCTGGCCAGTGTAGCTCAGTTGATTGGAGTGTTGTCCTGTACATCAAAGGGTCAAGGGTTCAATTCCTGATCAGGGCACATACCCAGGTTGTGGGTTTTATCCCCGGTTGGGGCACGTATGGGAGGCAACAAATCGATGTTTCTCTTCTCTCTCCTTCTCCCTTCCTCTCTCTCTAAAATCAATAAAAACTTATCCTCAAATGAGGATTAAAAAATAATAATAAAAGCCTTTCTCTTTCGGACAGCTCTCATTAGTGGAAAATTGGCTAAGTTCTGCCTTATGGGGTTATGTAGAAACATAATCCTGTGTCGTCCTAGGTAGTTGTTACATATTCTACAATTAATAGCTGGTTTCCTAAAATTCTTATTTTTTTCAAAGTAAACATTCCTGGCTTTCTGAGCACCTCATCACACTAGAATAGCAGGACTCTCCCATTTAGCTCTGCTGGCTCTTCCTACTCACCCGTTCTGACAGGAGCATTATAAGAGGAAATGGGGTACAGCAGGGCCCAGAGGGTGACTGAAGGATGTGCCTGTGAAGCTCTGCACATTCTGGAAATTGCTCTTCATATAGATACCTCCATTATCCCTTCATGGTTGTTACTGGGGACAGAATATAGTGGTTAAGAGAACAGGCTTCAGAGTCTGGCTCCCTGGTTCTAATTTTTTTAAAAAATTCATCTTAGAGAGAAAAACACCGAGTTTGTTTCTTGTTTGTGCCCTGACCAGGGATCGAGCCTACAACCTTGGCGCATTGGGATGACATGCTGACCGACTGTGCCACCTGGCCAGGGCCGCCCTGGGTTCTGGCTCTGCCTTTGTCTAGTGAGTGGCCGTAGGCAAGTCAGAGACTTAGACAAGTCCCTGAACCTGAATATCCTCATCCATAAAATGAGACAATGCACATAAAACACTTAGTAAAGTGTCTGGGACAGTCAATACCTAATAAAGTATTTCCCTTCCCAAGAAGCCTGCATTACTACTGTGATAATCAAAGAAAAACACAGATCAAGGCCCTTGCTGTGCTCCCAACATCTCAGGTACCCTTTCTTCTAATGGGCCTAGGACAGGGGTGGGCAAACTTTTTGACTCGAGGGCCACAATGGGTTCTTAAACTGGATCGGAGGGCCGGAACAAAAGCATGGATGGCGTGTTTGTGTGAACTAATATAAATTCAAAGTAAACATCATTACATAAAAGGGTACGGTCTTTTTTTTTTTTAGTTTTATTCATTTCAAACGGGCTGGATCCGGCCCGCGGGCCGTAGTTTGCCCACGGCCAGCCTAGGAAGACACGAGCCAGGTTGCATATACTCAATACCTTGGAGCACTCATGACATGTTAGGCTCTATGGGAGGAACTAGGGGATCAGGGATAAAACAAAGTCCATGCCCTGGGTTCATTCCATGAGTTGGTCAGTGCACAGACGAACAGTTACAGAATAGTGTATAAGAGAGTGGGGAACACGGGATGTAGCAGGAGCCTAGGAGGGACTCTTAACCTGGGAAAAGGGGTCCTGGAGGAAAAGACAGCTAAGCTGAGTTTTTATAGGGGAAGCAGACAAATGGCTGGATATTCTAGGCTGAAGGTGTGAAAGCCCAGCTGCCTAAGAGTAAGGTGCTTTTGAGGTACTACAACAAGATTGATGTGACTGGCCCAGCCGGCACGGCTCAGTGGTTGAGCATTGACCTATGAACTAGGTCACAGTTCAATTCCTGGTCAAGGCACATGCCCTGGTCATGGGCTCGATCCGGGGTGGGGCATGCCGATCAATGATTCTGTCTCATCATTGATGTTTCTATCTCTCTCCCTTCTCCCTTCCTCTCTGAAATCAATAAAAATATATATATTTTATTTATTTATTTAGGCATTTCAAATAGGTTTGATTTTTTTCTTTTTTTAAATATTGTTGAAAAGATTATACATGTCCCCTTTTCCCCCCCATTAACCTCCTCCAGCCCCCCGCCCCGTGCTGCCCCCTCCCTCCCCCGCAGCCCCATGCCCTCATCCCCCCCACTGTCTGCATCCATGGGTTATGCATAAATGCATACAAGGTCTTTGGTTGATTACCTCCCACTCCCCCACCTTCCCTCCAAATAAAAATATTTTAAAAAATATTTTAAAGAAAAAGAATGATATGACTGGAGCTTAGAGTGTGAGGAGCATTTTGGAAGTTGAGGCTGGAGAGCTAGTCTGGAGTCAGACCATGAAGGGATGTGGGTGCCATGCTGAGCAGTTTGGGCTTTGTCCTGAAGACTCAGGAGCCACTGAAGATTGTTAGCTGGGGAGAGATATGATCAAATTTTTGTTGGAGCAAGATGGTACTCTAGGAAGCAGACTGGATGTTCTAGGGAAAAGTTTTTCCTCCTCTGAAGAAGAACAGGGCCAGGGGGCACAATCATGAGATAAGGGATGGGGAGGTGGTCTTAGGCAGCTGCCTGTCTCCTCTGGAGCTCACTTTCAGGTAGGGGACCCTCTTGGGCTTTGGGGCCATTATTAAATGACATCCCTGACACACGAGCTTAGAGCTCATGTGACATTGAGTTTGCCTTCTGCTTGGTGTTGTGGTATATGAGAGAGTGTGCCAGGCATTCCCTGCCCAGAAGGCACTTACAGTGAAATCCAGAAAACCAGGCTCACTAGAAAACAAAATAACAAGGCTGACTGGGTATGATGACATGAGCTAGGTAGATAAGTTAACTGAAATTGGGGGCAGGGCGAGGGTGCAGCTCTCTGGGGTACTGTTAGAAAAGGTTTCCTGGAGAAAGCAGACTTTGAACTTGGCCTTGGAGACAGCTTAAATCCTGGGTCCCCTGTTGTAGTTTCAGAGGGCAGGCCCTATGGACCCACTCCTGAGCTTAAGTCACAGCTGCAATTTTACTTTTGTCTGGATGATTATTCAGTTTGTAACCATTTCCCCCCCGCAAGACCCTATGTTCTGTGAGGGCAGAGAACAGATTGGATTTTCCTCCCCTGTGTATCGGGGCCAGCACACAGTGTTATTCCCGTTTTACAATGAGAAAACAGTACGTTCAGGCTCCTGCGACATCCATCAATATCTGTTGGGTGTATGTGAGTAAATGAGTGAATGGTAAGGAAGAAGGGATAAAGCTTTCAGGGTGTGGAAATGATACAAGCAAAGGGCAGAGGCAGGAACACAGTATTGTTACCCCTTATGTTTGCACAGTGCTTTATTGCCCACAAAATGCACTGATACATGATCTCTTTTGATCATTACCATCAACTGCCTTGTTTGACCCTGTGCAATGAGCAGGGCAGGTTTTACAATGAGAAAACCATAAGTTCAGTGATTTTCCCCAAGTTTCACGGCTTCTTAATATGAGTTCAGACTTGAACCTGGTGTTTTAACACACAGTCTGGTACAATAACTAAACTACCATCCGCCTTGGCCTTGCGCAAAGGGGAACATCTGGTGAGACATTTGTTGAGACATGTCTGGAGGGGTGATCAGGGGCCAAGTCACTGAAGGCCTTAAGTTTCAGGCTAAGGAGTTCGGACTTTATCTTCTAGCTGTTGACAACCTTTGGGAGGATTTTTTAAAGCTATTTAATAAAGAATAAATATTAATGGTATTTGTGAGGTACGGTATAAGTTTAATTGCACATTAATATTTATTTAAAATAAACACACAGAAAGTAAGTTTAATTTTAAGACCAAGAGTCAAAGAGCCAGGAGTCAAAGGAGTCACCTCTACCGGACTCAGAGGATTGTTCATCACACACAACTTGGAGCAGCGCTATAGTCCAGGCATCATGCTAGATGCTAAGGGCACAGAGGTGATGGAGATGCAGGTCATTGTCAGGATGGAGAGAGATCGTGTGAGCAGCTAGAGCCAGCTCAAAGATCATTATTGCCATCCCGAATAATGGAGGATGTGTGTTTGAGCTGAAAAAGCCCTGAGGCATCTCCTCAAAAAAAAAAAAACAGCAAAGGCAGAACTTCAGTTCCTAGGAGGTGCCTGGGATGAAGCCCCTGCAGCCGCCCTGCCTTTCCTCTGGGACGGCCCCAGAGCGAGATGCAGCTGCTGTTGACAAATCAGACCACAAGGATGCCGACTTAGAAGACAAAGCCCCCATTTGTACACCAATAGCTTACGTTACTGTGAGGCAGTATCTGGGAAAAGCAGAACCATCTGCAGGGGTTTCCTCACAAAAGGCCCCAGGAAGAGCCTGATGATTTGGGGGGAGGGCAGGCATGTTCCTATCCCTATCACTGCCATGGCCAGCCATGGGTCAGGGTATCCCTCTGATATGTTTGGAATAGGGAAAGGATTGAAAATCACAAGCCTATGCTTAACCAGTTTGGCTCAGTGGATAGAGCGTCGGCCTGTGGACTGAAGGGTCCCAGGTTTGATTCCGGTCAAGGGCATGTACCTTGGTTGTGGGCACCTCCCCGGTGGGGAGTGTACAGGAGGCAGCTGATCGATGTTTCTCTCTCATTGATGTTTCTGACTCTCTATCCCTCTTCCTTCCTCTCTGTAAAAAATCAATAAAATATATATTTTTTTTAAAAATGCCATCATCGGAGTCTTCAGGCAAGTAGGAATCTTTTAAAAAAACAAACAAACAAAAACAAAACAAAACCACAAACCTAGGTTATTTGTAAGTTGTTTGACCCCAGGAAGGGGACTGGGCCATTAGATCTGGTTCTATGAAATAGGTATTAGAAGTAGGAAAGATCTAAGGAAGAACTTTCTAACTGCCAGGACTAGACTTCAAAGACAGCATGAAGCTGTCTCCAAAAGTCAGTGAGTGCCCTAGCTGGCTTGGCTCAGTGGATAGAGCATTGGCCTGCGGACTGAAGGGTCCCAGGTTCGATTCCGGTCAAGGGCATGTACCTTGGTCGTGGGCACATCCCCAGTGGGAGATGTGCAGGAGGCAGCTGATCGATGTTTCTCTCTCATCGATGTTCCTAACTCTCTATCCCTCTCCCTTCCTCTCTGTAAAAAAATCAATAAAATATATTTAAAAAAAAAAGTCAGTGAGTTCCCTGACACTGGACATATCCACATATAGACAGGAGAGATGATGTGGAGGAGATTCGAACTCTGGAAGGATGTTTGGACCAAATGGCTCTTTTGATCATGAGATGCAATCCTATTTATTGGGTGGTGGTTGTCAGTGCTATTGATGTTAAGAAGAAAGGTTTCAGTGACTGACGTGATCAGAGAATGATATTGAAGTACTTCATTCCTCCATGTATTGGATCCATGCTCTGCTGGGCATTATTCTAAGCACTTGGGATATTAGGGTGAAGAGAGAGACAATTACTACCTTAAAGGAAGCAGAGCACAGACGTACAGTTTAGGGAGAGGGAAAGGAGTTAAAGCAAGAGTTAAGGGCCACCTACTGTGTGTAAGGCACCATTAGGTGCTTTTATGTACAGTAGTCCCCCTTATCCGTGGGGATACTTTCTAATACCCCCAGTGGATGACTGAAACCGTGGATAGTACCAAGCCCCATGAATATTATGTTTTTTCCTATACATACATACATACATACCTTTTCACTTAAAATAAACACTTTATAGCTTCTCTTTGGTGTACCAAATTGCCAGCTTCACTGCTCTTAGGCTGTGGGGCCATTATTAAATAATTATTAAATATTATGGTGTCAGCCCGAAGTGGCATTGACCTATTAACCAGAAGATCACGGTTTGATTCCCGGTCAGGGCACATGCCTGGGTTTCGACTCCATCCCCAGTGTAGGGCGTGCAGGAGGGGAATCAATGATTCCCTCTCATCATTGATGTTTCTATCTCTCTCTCCTTCTCCCTTCCTCTCTGAAATCAATAAAAAATATTTTAAAAAATATTATGGTGTTATATGGGTACTAGATTTACCAGGGTGACCATTTCATAAGTTATGTAAATGTCTAATCATTTATATGGTTTGTACACCTAAAACTAATATATTGTACATCAACTGTAATTGAAAAATAAAACATTATTTAAAAAAAGGAAACGAACACTACATGACAGGATTACAGAAAGTAAGAGTGAAGAAACATTTTTTTAAAACTCAAGTAAAAAGTATGAGCCAAGGATTTTAGTTTTAAACTTTCAGAACTCAAGAAATCTTATATTCAAGAACTCCTGCTGACAATTCTACAAGGGGTCAAGTTTCAGCTAATTAAGAGATGATTGGAAAAGTTTGGCAAAAGAACAGATAATGAAAATTGAATAGGTTTAATTATAAATCTAAGACTAAAATATGGAGATACAAATTGAAGAGCATTCTCTGACAAGGTAGAAATACAACTTTATATTGGGAGCAAAGGGGACATGTAGAATTAGCTCAATGATTGGTGCCCAGGTTGGACGTGGGAGTCAGAGGATATAATTTAAACTAGCACACTACATAGTAGAAACCTAAGTGGTAAGGGTGCTATGGAGTGAGAGCTGAGGTCCTGAGGCTTTCCAGCATAGACCACCTCCTCTATCCTGGCTGATGGCTTCACCTCAGCTTCCTCATGCTCTGACCCTTGTGGTATCTTTTAATATTTCAAGCATTAAATAGGCTCTAGACAAACCTGAAACCGAAGGTCCTTATGATGTTGATTAAATTTAGCTTTAAATCTTAGCTCTAGAAATCATATCTCTCTCTATATATACACTCAGAAACCTAGCCTTCCCCTGGATAATCAGCAAGAACATTAGCCTGAATCTGACTAATGGTCACAAGGTCCACACTATGACAGGCTAACGGTAACACCTTTTTATTTTTAATATATTTTTATTGATTTCAGAGAGGAAGGGAGAGGGAGAGAGAGACAGAAACATCAATGATGAGAGAGAATCATTGATTGGCTGCCTCCTGTACACCCCCTACTGGGGATTGAGCCCGAAATCCCGGCATGTGCCCTTGACTGGGAATCGAACCCGACACTCTATCCACTGAGTCAAACCAGCTGGGGCAACATCTTGACCTAAGTTATATTTCAGCTCCTGAGCCCTAAGGTGGAATGACTCCTGGCTACTCTATCATGAAACCAGGAGGGACACAGGAACAGACCTCAGAACTGTCCCCAGTACCTGAAGAAATGACTTACTACCCTTCCCTCACCTCCGACCAATCAGCTCCCAGCATGATCCTCCATCTTCTCACCCAGTGTCTTGTGATTTTACCTTCTATAATCTAACCTAAACACTATTGGGGAGTTCAGGTTTTTGTGCATTAGCTTCCAGTTCTCCTGGGTGGTGCTGTTTATAATAAAATAGCCAATATTTCTCCGCTGCAAAAAAAATAAAAGAAAAAAATAAGCGTTACTTGAACACAAGGACTGATACTGGGACAGTTGACCTGATAACTGTGATGGCTGCTAAGTCACTTACAGGTGGGTAGGGTACAGGGATAGTTCACAACCCGGTGGGATGGAGCAGGACACTGAGGGTACATCACACTACTCAAATGCAGGCACTTTAAAACTTAGGAATTGTTTAATTCTGGACTCTCCCCTTTAATATTTTCAGACTGAGGTAGACCACGAGTAACTGAAACCATGGACACAAAACCGCGGATAAAGGGGGATTTCCAATTCTTTCAACAAGCGGTGACTTGCACTTCAGTAGAGGAGCCAGAATGAGAGGCTAAACGACTAGCGAGGCTTCTATGAACAGCTTTTGAACTCTGCACCAAACGGCTGTTTGTAGAGGGGGGAGCCGATCTCTCAATATCAGCTTCCTCTCGTGTGAAATGAGGATGGTGACAGGATCCGCCTCAAGGACTGAAGATTCAATGAGGTGAAGGGTGCTCAGTTAACCACAGCGACCATTACCTTTGCAGAGGCTGCAGAGCCAATGATGGCCAGGCCTGCTTTCGAGTCTCCCCCGCACCCTCCCGCGTGGGATGCGGCTCCCAAGAAGGAATTACGCTTCGGTCGCAGCCTCGCCAGGGATCTAGGGCCTCTCTTTCGCCGGCCACGCCCCCGAGCACGCCCGCTCTCGGTCCCGCCCCTTCCGCTAATCGGACTTCCGGCTCGCGAGCGCGCGCTGACGAAGCCCCGCCTACCACCCAGTAAGCGCCTCTGAGATTGGGCGAGCGGCGGCGGCGGCGGCCGGATCAGAGGCCCCGGGTATGTAGCACGCCGCGTGGGCGGGGGCTGGGGGGGCTGGTGGCTGGGCCCCCGGGGATCGGGCGGGCTGGCCTCGTTTTCTCCCGTTTCCGGGCCACCCGGCCCGTGTCCTGAGCTGGGCTGGACTCTGGGCGCACGGAACCACCGCCCGAGGGGCCCCAGGCGTGCTGCGTGGTGTGGAGTACGCGCCTTTTTTTTCAAGCCTTGGCTGCAGTTTATTGAGCACCTACTATGTGGCAGCCACCGGATCCAACGCTTTGACTGACATCTATGGCTCACTGCCTGGACAGCAGCCCTACTGAGCAAGGTGTTAATTTTCCCCGCTTGACAGCTGTGGAGAAAGGTTTACAAGCAGAAAGGGATGGAAAGTGTGGATTCAAACCCAGGTTCAGGCCAAAGCCACTTCACTCTAGAGCAGCGGTTCTCAACCTGTGGGTCGCGACCCCTTTGGGGTCGAACGACCCTTTCACAGGGGTCGCCCAAGACCATCGGAAAACACATATATATGTACATATTGTTTTTGTGATTAATCACTATGCTTTAATCATGTTCGATTTGTAACAATGAAAATACATCCTGCATATCAGATATTTACATTACGACTCATAACAGTAGCAAAATTACAGTTATGAAGTAGCAACGAAAATAATTTTATGGTTGGGGGTCGCCACAACATGAGGAACTGTATTAAAGGGTCGCGGCATTAGGAAGGTTGAGAACCACTGCTCTAGAGCTTTGTGGTCAGACCTAAAGTTCATTTTTGAATCCAGCCTCTGCCGTGTCCAATTTTGTGGCTTTGGGTACTATTCCGACTCTCAGTTTGCTCATCTGAAAAAATGAGAATGATACCTATGTCAGGGTGGATGGGACGTTTTTCTGAGTGATCATCTTCGCTTTTCAGACGGGCACCCCTCGCTTCTCTCTTCCCCAGGAGGCTAGACGTGTTGTAAAGTTTTAGTGAAAACCCCCTTGGCGCATAAAGGGCGGCTGGACCGCCTGCCTTATCTTCCTTTCCCAGCTTCCCAAATAGAGGCGTTGGCACCTTTGACATTGAGTTTGCTTACGAAGTTTTCAAAGAGTTTTCTCTCTCCCCTACTTCTGGGGAAATTTTCACCCAAATTAACTTTGACTAAGTCCTAAAGTTGAGGAAATGGAAGCTTTTGAATATGGGCTGGTGATTTTTACCTGAATAAATCAGATTGATTTGGCGGGGTGCAAACAAAGGCCTGGAAAACAGTGAAATGCTAGAGAGAGGGCTGGCTGATGAATAGAAAGTTGACCAGCCGGTTGGGTGGTTTTTTTTCCTAGCAGGGCCCTAAATTCCCACCAAATCCGCTTCTATCTTGAGCAGTCAGAACTGCCCTCGATAAAACTTAGAGGGCCTTCCTTCCCTGTGCTTTAAGGAGAAAAGATGAGGGCTGATAGCTGAAGGCAGGCAAACAGCAAGCTTAGGTTGGTTCTGAAAACTACCCACTTGCACATTTTTAGGTAGCTGGAATTTTTCTCTGAAAGTTGCAGTAGTTGCAAAGGATATAATTTATAGTTAATTGTAAATATTGACATTAAAAAAAATAAAACACCAGGAATTTAAATCTTCAGTGGAATCTAAATACCATAGTGATTTGATTTCCCTCATCCTTTGGGGGGAAAAAAATACACGAACCAGTTTTTATTTAACAGTTGAAATTTTGCATCGTTCCTTTTTCATTCTTGAACTCCTATTTCTGTTTTATTTCCTCCACAGAATTTTTTTTCTAGTATAATAGATTTTATGCTTGAAAGCCTTTGGTTTGTCATCCTACTTCTCTGCAACAAAAATTAAAACATTTTTGAAAATTGTGTTGTCATAATATTAAACATTTTCCTTGAGATTGAATTTTTACAATTTAAAATACACAATTGATCAAATATATTACTAGTTTTGATAATTGTTAAACATAAAAAGTTTTCTTTGAAATGCTTCTTTTCACAAGCTGAGTGGAAGTACTTGTTTTAGTTCATGCATTCATTCTATAAATGAGCACAGCTTTTTTATTCCATGTCTGTAAGCATTGAAAAAGTTGTTTCAGTCCTCGCTGGTTTGGCTCAGTGGATAGAGTGTCGGCCTGAGGACTGAAGGGTC
>NW_005871700.1:7450-12306 GCF_000147115.1 Myotis lucifugus | reverse complement strand
CTGGGTTTAATTCTGGTCAAGGCGCACATGCGCTGGGTTGTGGGCTCGATTCCCAGTAGGGGCGTGCAGGAGGCAACTGATCAGTGATTCTCATCATTGATGTTTCTCTGTCTCTCCCTTTCCCTTCCCCTCTGAAATCAATAAAAATATATTAAGAAAAGAAAGAAAGAAGTTGGTTCATATCGGGCCTGTGTGGCTCAGTGTTGAGCATCTACCTGAATCAGGGTTTGACTTGCACTCTAAGTGAGATGAGAGCCATTGGAGGATTTTGAGCATAGCGGTCACGTCATCAGACTTGCATTTTTAAAGGGACACATTGGCTTAGCTGATATATTATGAAGAGACTGTTGGGGAACAAAGGTGGTAGCAAGGAAATCACTCAAAGGCCACTGCAGTAACCTGGGAGCAAGATGATGGTGGTAGGTGGGAAGGGGGTGTCTGGCCTGGTTGTGGAGGTGGAAGGCAGAGTTGGCAGGGGGCACTGATGGGCTGGATAGAGGTTGGGAGCCAGGAGCCAGGAGGACACTCGGGTTTTTGGCCAAAGCAATTGAAAGGATGAAGGTGCCCTTTAGGGACATAGAGTAGACTTCAGTGACATGAGTTGCGGAAGGTGAGGTGACCATGACATATGTTCCCTCATTGAATCCTGACAAAACCCCTGTGAGTAGTCATTATTAATCCTGTTTTATACGCAAGTTAGCAGAATTCCACAATGCTGGCGTATTGCCCAAGGCCACAGGGCTGGTTTAGGGGACCGAGTTGAGATGTCAGCGAAGGTCCCTGTGACTATGAAGTTCCTGAGAGGTGACAGTCCCTTTGATCCTTTTTTCTGCATAAATGCCAGCATTGTAGTCCAGTCCGAACAGCCTCCCCGCTCGCCCATAAAAGCTCTCTGGAGCGATGGTTTGTGCTTAGAGAGTGCTCAAGAGGAGAGACCTGTTCCCGCCCTTCCCTGGGTGTTGGCAAGGGGAGAAGGAAGAGGAATACTGACTGCCAACCCCTTGACTTGGGGCCCCTTCAAATAATTGGCAGCCTGGAGAAGGTGGTAACGAAACAGACCAAGCAGGCGAGGGAACTTGGACTCAGGTTTAAACAGCAACGTCTCACCAAGCAGACAAGATTAGCAATGGGGAAACCACAGATAAAAATAGCTCTTACTAGTTAGCTGGAAAACAACATATCTTTGCAACCACTGCTTCCACGAGAAAATAATTGGGTCCCTAGACAGGTAGTGACTCATATTCATGAATGATTATATTGACCATTGGAGCAAAATGGATACATACCCTTTGAAGAGCAATTCATGGCTGGTCAGTCATGCCCAGTATGAGATCCTGAGGGGCCACAAAGGGAGGAAGAAATGAAGCTGCCAGCTAATGAGGGAGCCAGGTCCTGCCCCAGCACCAGCAGGTTTGGGTTATAGACTGGGAGATGCAAAGCATAGAACTCACTTCCAACGGAAGCCCTCAGTGCTCCCAAGGGAGGAAAGGAAGAGTATTCATTCAGGTATCAATTCCTTATGCTGTTTAACCCATTGGGTGTTTTGTTTGTTTCCTTTTTTTTTTTTTTCCAGAAGGGATTGACTAGCAGCAAGCAGCACATTGTGATGGGAAAAGGAGTAGCTGGGAGTTTGGTTTCAGCCTCCCCTTTGGCACTGACAGGAGAATGTGACCCCAAGCATTTCCCCTCCCCTTTCCTGGTCATTCAGTCATTCATTCTATAAATAGTTATCAAACACTCTCTCATAACTAATAAAGAACATTGGGTGTGTGCTTAATGTGTTGCCAGGTACTATTCTAGGCACTTTACGTGTGTTAACTCATTTCTTCTTCCCAGCAACTGAGAGTAGGTGCCATTAGCTCCATTTTGCAGATGAATCGAAGAAAGGTTAAGTAACCTGACCAATGTCACTCACCTGGTAAGTGACAGACAGGCATTAGACCAGCGGTTCTCAACCTGTGGGTCGCGACCCCTTTGGGGGTCGAACGACCCTTTCACAGGAGTCGCCTAAGACCATCAGAAAACACATATATAATTACATACTGTTTTTGTGATTAATCACTATGCTTTAATTATGTTCAATTTGTAACAATGAAATTGGGGGCCACCACCACATGAGGAACTGATTAAAGGGTCGTGGCTTTAGGAAGGTTGAGAACCACTGCATTAGACACCATGCTAGATGCTGGAGAAAAAGGGTGCCTAATGGACATAGCTTGTGGCCTCACGGAGCTTCTTTTATCTGATGTGCTGGGAACAGTGACGCAAATAAAAGTACAAAGTACTTCTGTGAACAGCTCTGGGTGTTGATTCCCAGGCCCCAAGGTCGTGCCAGTCTTTGGTTGGTCGGGAGAGCGCTTTCAGCGAGTGTGACTCACAGCCTCCCCCAGGAGCTGGTGCTGGTATAAGCAATGGAAGTCCCGTTTCTCTCATTTACAGGTGTGGGAACCAGGGTTCAGAGAAGGGCAGATGTTTGGGGCTCAGCTTACCCCAAACTTACAGCCCTAGGGCCGGGCTGGTGAGAAGGATTCCTGCAGTCATACAGGTAGTTTCATGGCAGAGTTCAGAGGCTGGGACCCAGGCCTCTCCACTTCCAGCCCACAACTTGGCATTTTAGCAGCGGCTTGGTGCCTGGATGGCTGGGATGCTAAGTCCCACCCTAGACTCAGATTCAGGGGGCTGGGGTGGAGCCTGGGTTTCTGTACCTTTTCTAACGTTTCCGAGGGGATTTGGATCAGAGCCAGCTTTAGGAGTTCCTCCGTGTGGATGGCCATGGAATAAGGAGAAATGAGCAGGTTCTGGAGCATGGACCTGAGCCGGAGCAGGAAGAGGGTCATCAAAGGTTACCAGAGGCGATCACTTCTCCATGGTGCCTCGAGGAGCCTCGGGGACAGGTTTGGGTGGGACTTAGAGGCAGCTTGGAACCTAGGCTTCCATTTCCTTCTTAGTAAGCCTTGAGGGACAGTGGGCTCTTGGCTGCAGCTCCCTCCTGGGCAGACTTGTGAGCAAACCTGTGAGTGGGTCCACACACACACACACACACACACACACACACACACATCCAGGCACAGGGTGAGTACCACATGACTGCTCTCCCTTGCCCGTCAGCAGGTGGCCTTTGTTACTGTCTGTCTCTCCAGGTTTCCTGAGGGGCGAGACCTGTGTGTTCCTTTGGTTGCCTGAGGGGTCCCTGGCATCATGATGCAAAGCCCAGAGGAGCTCAGCCAGTGGTTAGTGAAGGATGGGTACGGAGGGGTTTGCTGGACAGGAACAGCTGTTAGGTGTCTAGCCCCTTTAAGCCAGGGGGCCAGGGCCTGTGCTCCTCGTCCCCTTGGCCTTCCTGACGGAGGCCAAGCAGCTGTTGGTCTGTTTCCGCAGATGGTCCAAGGCACAGAGAAGGGCAGATATTCATTAGTTGCCCCAGGAGCCTGGGCTGAGCTGAGCCTGGAATGCACATCTGTGCCCTGTTTGCTGTCCATAAGACCCCACCCTTATTCTGCCGAGGGAAAATGCCAATATGATCGAGAAATCATTTTTCTTTGGCTTTGCATTGATTTGCCTGCAGACAGATTCACCATCCTTAGTATGTCCTAGACCAGCGGTTCTCAACCTGTGGGACTCGACCCCTTTGGCGGTCGAACGACTCTTTCACAGGGATCGCCTAAGACCATCCTGCATATCAGATATTTAAACATGACGATTCATAACAGTAGCAATATTACAGTTATGAAGTAGCAACGAAAATAATTTTATGGTTGGGTCACAACATGAGGAACTGTATTTAAAGGGCCAAAAGGTTGAGAACCACTGACCTTGACTAAAGGTAAATTAATTTTTGTTCCCTGAGTACAGAAAAGCAGGGGTCTAGACTCAGCGTTAGGGGCCTTGAATTCTATCCAGCCTCCACGAACAGCTGTGGCTCTGGGCCAGTCCCTTCCCCTCTCTGGTCCTCCATCTCTGCTGCTGTAAGTGCAGAGTTAGAGTCTATATCCCAAGCCTGTTATACAGCGGAACTGCCGGGGCACCGTCGTCCCCAGCGTTCGGACTCCGTCGGTTTCGACAGGGTCCTGGTTCTGTGGACCAGCAGGAGGTAGTCTCAGCCGCATGGCCTTCCAGGCCCTTTCAACCCACTCTGGCAAAGCCCCGAGACCGTGGCTTGCTTTCCATGTTTCCTGAGATGTCAGGACTGTGGAGAACTAGCCTTTCTTTGCCTTTTCGCTCCACCACGACCTTTCTCAAGTCCCATTCCCGTTGTTCCAGATGGGTCTTCAGCAGAAGAGTGGCAGACTGATTCAGAGACAACAGGACAAAGTTGGGATTAAAAAGGTTATCCAACTTCAGCCGAGTAGATGAACATTTTTTTTTTAAATATATTTTATTGATTTTTTACAGAGAGGAAGGGAGAGGGATAGAGAGTTAGAAACATCGATGAGAGAGAAACATCGACCAGCTGCCTCCCGCACACCTCCTACTGGGGATGTGCCCGCAACCAAGGTACATGCCCTTGACCGGAATCGAACCTGGGACCCTTGAGTCCGCAGGCCGAGGCTCTATCCACTGAGCCAAACCGGTTTGGCAACATTTTTTTTTTTTTTTTTTTGACAAGGGAACCTATCCTTCACTCCTTTTTGTGGGCTGGAGGGAGACACCTGCAGATGACTCCAGTCTCAGAGGGAGAAGAAATGCTTTGTAAATGGCTTAATAACTTAGAGCTCTCCGTCTGGATGATGAAGCTGTGGATATTCCCTCTCTCCGCCCTGGCTTCCTGGGGGAGAAGGAGCTCGGGTAGATTTAAGCTTTTAGGTTGGTCCCCGTGCTGCTCCAAGGCACCCACCCACTCAGCCCTCATCTGACTG
>NW_005871700.1:0-7350 GCF_000147115.1 Myotis lucifugus | reverse complement strand
GGGGAGCAAACTCCTTTCAGTATAAGCTCAAGCAAAATGTAATTAGGACAGTAAATCTGCTGTTTAACAACAACAACAGAAAGTCACGACAGATTTCAAGGTTCTGGAGACATGATTTGACGCTGAAGGAAGGGTGGGAAGACCTGACCTTCAACTTAATTTATTTCAGCCTGGGAACAAAGTTCAAGACATGGTAACCCTGTGACTTCAGATAATGCAACGTGACTTTTTTTTTTTTTTTTTTTGAGAGAGAGAGAGAGAGCGAGAGAGAGAGAGAGAGAGAGAGAGAAACATCAACTTGTGTTTACCTTATTCATGTATTCATTGGTTGATTCTTGTATGTGCCCTGACTAGAGATCGAACCTACAGCTTAGAGGTATCAGGATGATGTCTAATCTATTGTTAGATAGTCTTGAGGTTGCAGGGATGGGGACATAATTTTGAGTTTTTTTTCCCCTTGCAATCTGACTAACCCCCACTTCCCACCCCACATCACCATCCTCACTTCCTTTACGGTATCAGCGTACCAAGAGTTTCATAAACATTTTCTCATTCAGCCTGCACAGCAGCCTCTGAGACAGATTCTATCATCCCCGTTTTATGGATGAGAAAACAGATTCAGAGAGGCAAGTGACTGGCCTGGGGTTGCACAGCATGTAAGCGAGGAACTGGATTTGAAGAGGTCCGTGCTCCTAACCTTTGTGCTGTAGGCTGCTGCTCAGTCTGAGAGCTGCAAGTCAATCAAAGTTATCCCCACCCCAAGCCTGTCATCCCTTCCTCACACTCCTCTTTGGCAAGACCCATACTTCTCTAAACCTCAGACGTAGCGGCCACTGAACCACTGCTTGCCGTTGAGGTTTTCATCTGGTCCACTTCTTGGCTGAGGAGGAGGGATTACTCATCTCCGTCTAGATTAGCCACCCAGATAGTCCTACTGCTGGTGTTAGGGTGGGTCAGGCCGGCCCTTTCTTCCTGAGAGCCTAAGGGTGCCAGACTAGGAAGTGGAGGCTGGGGCCCTGGCTGGGGTGGCTCAGTTGATTGAGTGTCTTCCTGTGCACCAAGAGGTTGCTGGTTCCATTCCCGGTCAGGGCACATGCCCAGGTTGTGGGCTCGATCCCCCGTCAGTGTACGTGCAGGTAACAGCCGATCAGTGTTTCTCCTTCACATCAATGTCTGTCTGTCTGTCTGTCTCTCTGTCTACCTCCATCCCTCCCTCCCTTCATCTCTCCCTCCCTCCCTCCCTCTCCCCCTCTCTCTCCCTCTTCTTCTCCCTCAAATCAGTTTAAAACAAAGCGGAGGCTGGGGAGGGAGGGTTGCTCTGTGGGCTGGGAGAGTGCCTTGGGTCACAGGTGTCCCTTCCTACTGGAAGTGCGCCTGCGTCAGTGACTGCCACCTCCAGAAAGCACACTTTGCTTAACAGCACCTGACCTTCTTCTGCCTCCTCAGCTCTTTGCTAAATGTAGACTGTGTCCATTTGCCGTCTGTATGAGTGTTTTTTAAATAATACTGGAGGCCTTTCCTGAAAGGGTGTTCGGTTTCAGGATGGACCCAGAGCTCCCCAAGCTCTGGGCTTGACTGCCCAGCCAGGCTGTGTCTCCCTCCCCTGCCTTGGCCTTCCCCTCCCAGCACTGATCAGGCCTGCTCTTGTCCCACAGGCAGGTCCTTCTGGCGTTCCTGTGGTGGCTTATCCTGATTGGCTGAGCTTACCTACTCCAGCGATTGTCCAACTTCTGGGACTCTGGGCTCACTGACCGCCTGTCCCTGGGAAGATGTTCCTGGTGGGCCTGACAGGGGGCATTGCCTCAGGCAAGAGCTCAGTGCTCCAGGTGTTCCAGCAGCTGGGCTGCGCAGTGATTGATGTTGACGTCATCGCCCGGCATGGTGAGTGGAGGGGTCACGCTGTGGGGTTACACATGGCAGCTCCCTTGTGCTTCCTTTTTATAAGGCCTTCCAAGGCCTCAGAGTCGGGGAAGACTTTCCTTTGACCCTGTCTGATGTCCTGCTCCCTGCCTCATGCTTGTCCTCTCGCTTTTCTCTTTATTCCTCTATCTCGTTAGATGTCTCCCCGCCTTCACTTCACCCCATGACCAACTTGAGGGACTCTGCACTTTGCTCTCTTCCTTCCCCTCATTTCATTGTTGCTTCTATTGAAAGGAGCACCCTGGTCTCCCCCATCATTTTGCCTCTAGTTGTTTAGGGTCCTCTGGCTGGCCCAGAGGCTCCGAAGAGTGACCCAGCCTTCCTCTCTTGCCACAGTGGTGCAGCCAGGATACCCCGCCCACCGGCGCATTGTGGAAGCTTTTGGCACTGAGGTCTTGTTGGAGAATGGAGACATCAATCGCAAGGTCCTGGGGGACCTGATATTTAACCAGCCCGACCGGCGGCATCTGCTCAACACCATCACTCACCCTGAGATCCGCAAGGAAATGATGAAGGAGACCTTCAAGTACTTCCTTCGGGGTAAGACCCAGGGCCTGGGACAGGTGTGGGCGAAGCCCTCTGCGGCCAGGGCCAGGGCCAGGGCCCTTCTCCTCTGCAGAAAGGCTGTAGAGTTCACAGTATTGGCACCCCGCCCCCCGCCCCCACCATGCAGAGCCCCGTACCAGTCCCAGAGGAAAGGAGCACATGCCCCTCAGCTCTTAAGGAGGTTGACAATTTAATGAGAAGAGACCCTTTTGAGCCATGATCCCCAGGAAGGGAGTTGATTTTTCTAGCAGGGATGGGAGTAATAACAGCTGATGAATAATGGGGTCGTAAGACCTGAGTTTAAGGCCTGGCCCTCACCGTTTCTAGCTGTTTGGCTTTGTCCACGAGCCAACCCCTCTGCCTGTTTCCTCATCTGCATCGTGAGACTAATAATGCCAACCTTGCAGAGCTGTTAGGGTGACTAAGAGCCCACGTCAGTGACTGTCCATCACCCCACAAATAGAAACCACAGTCAGAGTCGGATTTAGTGCTGGTCAAGCCTCCCGGGAAAGTGAGTTAGCAGAGAGGAAATTGGAGAGGACCCAGGATGGCCAGGGAGGGTGATGGAGGGGTTCTGAGGGTCAGAGGCAGGGCTCAGTGGAGTTTGCCTGGCATGTGCACACACAGCCAGGTGCCTGCTGGACTGAAAGAAGAGGAGAGGTTTGAAAAGCAGGGTCTGTAGTCAGTTGGCAGGAACCTTCCGCAGCTGTTGCTAACCTTTCCCCAACCAGAGGCCACAGTTCGGGTCCTGTTCTTCAGGACGGTGTTGGGCAGGGGGACCTAATACTGTCCACGATGGAGTCGGTCACCAGGAGAAGTGGGTGAGCAGAGAGCAGTGGCTTGGGATCAGGCGAGAGGCTAGCCTAGGGCCCCTGCAGCCTCTGGCATATGTGGCCTCCAGTCGGCGTCTCAGTGTTGAAGGCCTGGCTGCTTGTCTCCCCACTGTCAGTCATGATGCCGAGACTTGCCTTCCTGGAGGGTATGAGCGAGGCTTCTAGGTTGCCTTCTAGCTTTTGCTCTGTGATCATGGCCAAATCCCTTACTTTCTCAGGCATCAAGTTCTCACGTACAGAGTGGGGAACCCCACCCCCGTCTGGCCAGAACCTTTCTCCAGAGGAAAGGGATGACTTCACAGACAGCCATGGTGCATCCTCCCTGCTGGACCAGCTTTTGCTCTGCATCTCAGTACCTTGCCACAGGCCTGCTTCCCTCCCTCCCTCCCTCCTTTCCTTTCCTCCCTTCCTCCCTTCCTCCTTCCTCAAGGAGAGTCTCTAGATTCCTTTTCTGTTCTGCCTCTTGTGTCTGTGTCAGGATCCCCTCTTGCCCCCACCAGGCGCGAAGCCTTCTGCCTTTCATTTGTGCCCTTTCGAGTTCACTCCCAGGCCAGTTGCAAGTACATCTGCAGGGCTTTGAGCGAACAGTGGCTTTCCCCTTATGAAATTAAGTCGGATAATGTCACCTGCTCCAGAGTCCTCCCGCGGTGTCATCCACCCAGCCTCCCCTCTCGCCAGCCACCACCACTTAAATAAAAGCCAGAAAGCTCTTTTCAGCTCGATAAGGTGAAAAATGGGGACGACAGCTGTGGCTTCCACAGTCCCAGCTTTTCCCCGATGACTGTAACAAATACAACTGTCAGAGTTGGTATAATCAAACGTCAGATAAGATCACCAGCTGTTGGGGAGGTCTCTGTGTAGGCAGGCGGATGTCTTAATAGAGTCAGGATAGTTTGCAGAGCTTATCAAGCAGGAGGGATGTGACAGCTGAAAAGCCCTTTTGCCGGTGAACCAAAGAACTGGCCGCGAGCTCCCGAGAGGGGCTGAGGAGAAAGGGCAGTGAGGGGAGAGGAAGGGATGGGAGCAGAGCAGGAAAGAGAGATAAGAGGCCCAGAGAGGATCTGGCCCTGGCTCCTGTTCTGAGTTTGGGGGCGGAGGGGCAGCGGGGGAGCCAGTACTGCAGGCCTCCCCTTTCAGAGAGCAGTAGTCATAATAACCATCATTTATGGAGCACTTAATGAGGGTCTGGGTGAGGGGGTGCGGTGTGGTCTACACGACTTCCTTCATTTAATCCTTCCCATCTTCTTGTGAAGTAGGTAGTCTTTTCACTCATTTACACGGATGAGGTTTGTTAAGGGGCCCAAAGTGACATGGTAAGAAAGTGGGGCGCTTCAAACCCAGGCGTGTTATCAGAGCCCATTCTTTTAACCCCTCGTTGAGTAGGTTTCCTGAGCAATAGATCCCAGGGAGCAGGAAACCCAGTAGCTTGTGTTGTCACTGTTCCCTGCATCACCCCTGGCACCCTTGGAACCGGTGTGTGATGTGTGTCTGGTTCTGTAGGCGGAAGTGTTTGCAGTGGGACACCATCCAAGCCAGGCCGGGGTCTCTAGGCAGAGCAGTGCCTGTTCCTTCCTCTTACGGCTCCTGGACCCCCGCCAGCTTTATGACACCTACACGGGGCTCACTGGCATAAAGAGAACTAAGAGTGTGGAGCCCACGGTATTGCTGGGTGGGCAGCCAGGGATGTGCCCACTCACAGTGGGTGAGGGTGCCACCATTGACTGGCCTTGGCTTGTAGCAGGAGGGCCAGCCAGTGCTTTTGTCCCCCTGGAGTTAGGTTAGTCTTAGCCATAACCACCGTCGCACCTCCAGACCCACCCCTGCATTCCCAGGCTGGAGGTCTGCCTCTGACCCTAAGAAGCAGTGTCTTTCCTGTTGGGTCTGCTGCTGCCACCCCCATGTGAGTCTCTCGTGGAGAACTGGTAGAGCCATACGGGACTCTGCAGCAGGGAGCCTGGCTTGGACCTCGCTGTTGGGGAAGAACCTTTTTTTTTTTTTTTAAAACAAAGGTGGGTGAAGCAGGGCAGAAAGGGCCCAGTCACTCCTGGAAACTCTCCCCAGTCTCCTACAATTTTGGCTGTGTCATTTCCCTCCTCAGAAATAACTCTTTGGATTCAAGTTCAAGGTGAACTCAGTGCTTTGTGCCCGCCTGATCACCTCGTCAGTTTTGCCTCCCACTGTTCCAGGCCTCCCCTTCAGCCAGAGCAATAGGACCTTGCTTTCCTTGTGATTTGCGGTTCCCCATTCCTGGAACCCTCGCTTTCACCCATTCATTTTCAGGTATCAGAAGTCTACATGCCTTGCAAGGCCAGTACAAATGCCATTCCTTCTACAAGGTCTTTCCTGCTCATCCAGTCAAAAACAACTTTGTGCAGCATTCTGCTCTGAATGGAACCGGCTGGCTGTCAGGTTATGCCTATCCTTGGAAGGCCTCCCCCTCTTTGGGGAGCTTTCAATGGTAGGAGCCAGTGGCGAACTCAGTTCCCACACCTAACACATAGTAAGTCCTCAGTGTGTGCTTGCAGACCTGACCTTGTGGCTTTCCCACCTTTTCTCCAGGATACCGCTACGTGATTCTGGATATCCCTCTGTTGTTTGAGACCAAGAAACTGCTCAAGTACATGAAGCACACAGTGGTGGTGTACTGGTGAGTGTGTGGCATTGCCTGGCCTAACTGAGGCCAGGATGGGGGATCCCTGGAGTAAGCCATGTCCCTGAGAAATGGCCCACATCACTGTGCCCTTGCCCCACAGGGCGGCCAGGAAGCACAGTGGGTAGGGGCAGCAGCGCCCAGAGCCCACGGAAACCAACCTCTGTGTCTGACCCAGATATGCCCCCGGGGAAGGTGTAGGAAGGGATGGGCCCCCAGGCTTCTCTAGTGCTTGGGAAGGGCTCCCCCTGCTGGCTGTTGGAGGCACTTCAGCCCAGATTCCAAGCCTTGTCTTGGGCTACCATGTTGTTATTCACTGGATCCCTTCTCCCTCCTCCAGCACTTCTCAATTTTCCAAACGGCGCCCACCCTTACTACTTCATCCAATTTACTTTTCAACGTGAAGTATTCAGGTTGATACTTCTGCGCTATAGAAGAGAAAACTGTGTGTGTGTGTGTGTGTGTGTGTGTGTGTGGCGGGGGGTGCGGGGGAGGGAAGGGTGGTGTACATGGGGAGAGGTAACAGAATTTGTCCAAGGTCCCCCACTGGCAACACCTCTGGATGGAAAGTTGCAGAGAGCGAACTGTCAGAGCCCAGCTAAGGAAGGAGCTTTGTTCTCAGAATCCCCCAGGATATGAAGCAAACCCGGATCCAGGTTTGACAATCAGAGGAGGATCAAACTGTCAGAAAAAAATGAGTCATAGTCCCAGGGGGGTGAGAGCAGAGATGAGTGTCTGTCTCCCAGAAACTTCCCGGATGCCGCCCACAAGGAAAGCAGACACAGGGTGGGCACTGGGCTCTGTGGGCGCTTGGGCACTGAGTGGCTCTCAGGAGACCAATGCTTGGGAGGTTTCTGGAAAACTAGAGATGGGGCCTCGAGTGCTCAGTGCCCTGAGCACCACCCTGCCCCCCAGCTCCCTACCGCCCCCCAGCTCCCCACCACAGACTGTCATTTAAAACCTCGGCTGAGTCTGCTGAGCCTGGTTCGGAGACAGGCTTCCTCATAGCTCCCGCCTGGGCCCATGTCTCCCCCTGTAAACCTGCAACCTCTCTGGGTTCTTTGTCCCGTTTGTGAAAGACTATCAACTGAGGCCAAGCAAACTCCAGGAAGACTTGGCATTCTCTTGCCTTGGAGTCTTAATACAATTGGAACTTTGTACCAAGGGATCCAAGTGAAAAGGATCTTGCGTGCAGGTGAGAAAAGAGATGGCATCTGCAATCACCTACCCTTGCCGCCTTCCTCTTCCTGCACTTTTTTTTTTTAATATATTTTATTGATTTTTTACAGAGAGGAAGGGAGAGGGATAGTTAGAAACATCGATGAGAGAGAAACATCGATCAACTGCCTCCTGCACACTCCCTACTGGGGATGTGCCCGAAACCAAGGTACATGCCCTTGA
>NW_005871699.1:335737-346780 GCF_000147115.1 Myotis lucifugus | reverse complement strand
CTTCCTGAGTTCCAGGGTTGGAGATTAGAAGGCCTTAGTGTACAGAAGTGACGAGGCTTGATATACCTAGGTCTGTAATAGCTCATGGAATACAGCTATCATTTCGAATTGGGATGCAATCTAGCAAAATCTTTCCTATGTAAAAATGTGGAAATAAAGTGGAAAATATAAAAAGCAATATATCAACCATACTCAACAAGTATAAAATCCAAAAGTCTGAACTATAATTTTTCAAAACTGTACCAAGATCAAAATTAGTCAATTAATTTCTACTAAGTCTACTGACAACGCAACAGTCTGCTTTTTAAACAGTCATCATCATTCATTTATTTAACAAACACTGGTCCTAGGTATTGTGCTGGGTACTGGGGTGTGGCAGAAGGGTAGAGACATTCCCTACCCTGAAGAAGCCCACATCTAGAGGAGAAGGAATGGAAAGGAATGGATTGTTAAAGGAGCACCAGGTAGGTAAGAATCAAGGTGAGAAATGATTATTTTAACCTGAGGAGGGCAGGAGGGAAGAAGAGACAATAAATACAAGATATTAAAAAGTTGAGTGTAAGGGGAAAAGGCTGCTATTTAAGTGTTAAATTCCCATGGCCTACAACAACTGCCTTAGCATTTAATGAATGATGTCATTAAGGAACATTGCTTCCATTAACCAGACTGGTGGTATGTGTTTTTTTCTTTTCATGATTATAAGCTGAAAAGTCAATGAAAAAACAAAGCTGCCATTTATTGATTACTTACTATATAACAAGAATTATGCTGTTTTATAAATGTACTTAGTTCTCAATTGTTCATTTCTTTATTTATCCATTTATTTGTGAATACAGATACTGATGCATTAAATTCTCATTTGTTCACTTACTCATCTATTCATTCAGTCATGAACAAACACACCATCTTCTAAGACTAGGCAACTGGAGCTGTGAGGGTGAATCAGAAACACAGTCCTTGTGTTCAGTAGGGAGGCCAAGACAGTGTACAGAGCTCCACGTGTGCTGAGGCTTAGAAAAGAGTAGCGCTCCAGGGTTTCCAGTGGAGAGCTGATCAAACCTAGGACACAGGAACTGTTTCCCCAAAGAAATGACATTGGGGTCTTTCCTGAGACTTGCAGGTTGGGAGGGTAACGGTGTTAAAATCACTGAGAGTGGGGAATTATGTTCTAGACCCGTGGTCGGCAAACTGCGGCTCGCGAGCCACATGCGGCTCTTTGGCCCCTTGAGTGTGGCTCTTCCACAAAATATTACGTACGGGAGCACGTACAGTGCGATTGAAACTTCGTGGCCCATGCACAGAAGTTGGTTTTCGGCCTGGGTGAGTCTATTTTGAAGTACTGTTGATATTTGGCTCTGTTGACTAATGAGTTTGCCGACCACTGCTCTAAACCAAAGGAACATGACCTGATCAATCTCTAAGTGAGGAAGCACAGTCTTGATTGAGGAACTGAAAGAAGACCTTAATGTTGGAGCCCTAAAGAGGGAGCAGAGAGGAACCCACAGTGAAGTTAGAGCAAGGACACACCACAGAGGGCCTCGGCCATGCTAAGTGCAGCAAGAGGCCCCACAGGGTTATTGCTCTGATGTGCACTTCTACATCACTGTGGGTGAGGGGGGAAGAACAGTAACAGGAATGGAAAGGCACAGAATAAGAAAAGAATTCCTAATGGAAATAGGAACACAGACATTTAATCATCATATAGATGGGGAAGAGCAGGCCTGGGAAGCTGCAGGCTGAAAAGGAGCAGGACTAGCCCAGAGAAGACAATGTTAGAGAGCTCAAGAAGGGAGCTATCGATGGACTTGTCACAGGTAAGAGCAGAGCGTCCAGTGGTGCTATGGTACAGAGGACACTGGGGAGCTTAGTAAGAGTAAGCTCGGCGCTATGAGGGAATACCACATAGGATGAGAGTAAGAGGGAACAGTGGCAAGGGGAGTGGATACAGACCACTTTAATTTGTCAAAGGAGAGAAATGATCAGAAGCAAAGACGAATTGGGGGTCTCAGGAGTTCTTCTCAAAAGATGGAAGGGGTCCAGCAGGTTTTCATGCCCTTGGAAAGAAGTTCCTGGGAGGGCCCAGGGGTGAGGGATAGCGCAAGACCCCGGGGAGGAGATGTGTGGGATCCACTTGTGAGAGAAAGGAGGTGTGGGTGTAGAGCTTTGTGACCCTGGGGGTACGAAGCTGCGCCTGGAAGTTGGCTGTTCCCTGGGGGTGTTGGAGGAGGTCTTCCTGAGTTCCAGGGTTGGAGATTAGAAGGACAAAAAGAGAGTAAAGTCCATGGGCTAGTTACTGTGAGGACCCTGCCTGACACAGTGGTCTTCTTTGCAGAGTAATCAATCTGCCCATGCTCTTTTTCTCCTCAAATCAACCCCTCAAGGTGGGCAGTAGCTCTATTTTTACTCACACAAGAATAGGCTGAGAGAGGTTGAGTAACCTGCTGAGGGCCAAAATAACTAATTGGCAGAGTTGGATTTGAGTCCCGATCTCCTTATGGTTTTGATGACTACTTTAACCTACCCCTCAAAGCTGTCAACAAAGCAGCTGCTCTAAACCTAAGCTAAACAAACAAACAAAGGTTTTTCACGAGTGCTGACATAGCTCCTAAAAAGATGGGGTAGTGATGTGCAGCAAGTAAGAAGGAATTTTAAAATGGACTCACACAGGAGCAGATGGAGTTCCAAAGAAGTTTAGAATTGGAAGTTGAGAGAGAAAAAGAGAAAACCTTTTTTTTTTTAAGACGAAACACATAACTTAAAATAGGAGTTGGGAAGCAATTCCATACTTAACAGTCTTGATGAACTTGACAGACAGCTGAAAGGCCTAAGCAATTTACAACATTCTTCACACTTCATGGGAGAAAATTAAGATTGATGTCTCAACTACACAAGAATAATTTAAAGCAAAATCAAAGCTCTCCTAGACTATGGGAAATGGCAGATCCTAAACGTCAAGAACACTGAATAATTCTTCTCCAGGGAAGTACACGTTTTTTAGTTAGACTATTTTATGAATATCTTTAAGGCTTACAAACATATCACAAAAGAGTACAAATAAATAATAATCATGGTACAGAGAGGTCACCATGCATCAGGTGCTGCACTGGCTCTAATCCTAATACAGGGTGCCCCCAAATGTATACACACACTCTGAATAATTATAAAGGCAGTGCTTATTAAAATACATTTCATTTTCAAAACTGAGCCAGCAACTGTTAGTGTATACATTTTCTGGGGGCACCCTGTATATTAGTCTGTATTCTGTAATATCCTTAATATATTAATCTTAACATAGTCCCTTTCATCTCTAATTCTACTTATACAAAATAGCCTTGTTTTGAATACGAATTTGAACAAATGGACAGGTTAAGTCACTTGCCTGATGTTACTGTGCTTGATGTTACTGTGCTCTGATGGCAGCACAGTGTGCAACAGGTTTTAAATTGCAATAGCATCATCAGACAATACCTACCTTAACAACACAGAACCCACTCTGATGTTTTCTATTTTGTTTCTTTCTCCCTCCTTTTTTTATACTGGTGTCAACCAGCACTGATTTCCTGGCACACTAATGGGCCCTAACCCAAAATTTGAAGCACACCATAGCTCACTGACACTCACCTTTCAAAATGGCATTTCTAGGCAACAATGTGCTTTGTATTTTAAAAGGTTAATCAACAAAAGAACTTTTAGGACACAACCTATTCACCAATCAGAGTCCACATGCTGGAGATAGTGGTTGAGTCTAAAGTCAGAATTAAGCAGGGTTCTTTAATCGGGACTAGTTCTCGCTAACAAAGCTTTGGTTATCAGATACAAATACACACCAAATAAAAATGTACATCTCATACACCAAGACAATACTTTTGGACTACTTAACCTTGGCAGCTCGTGCAGCTGTTTATGAAGCACTGAATCCACCTCAATATTAATACTATTGTAATAAAACATAAGTTCACCATCTTTTTTCCACTTCCCATAATCAGGCTTACAAAAAGCTTGACAGGGCATCACATTTTCATACTGAAAGGTTTCAATAGTTAAAAGGCTTAAAGTCTGTTTATAAACCAACCAGAAATGGGAGATGCTGTGCTGCAATATTTGCACTTTCATTAAATGTCTCTCTGTGGATGTTTTGATGTGGTTTTCGTTTGATAAAAGAACTTACTTACACTTTCTGACTCAGCTTATTCATTAAACAACTGAAATCCCTGAGGAAAAGGAGAAGAAAAAATGAGAATGACAGGCCCTTATCAGCCAGGCAGGGCTAAGCTATCTCACGTGCAAGATGAGTCATTACCCTTGGGAAAGAGGGAATCAGTCACCCAAAAAAGGCCTCTCCCAACCTAGTAAGAAAGGAGTTACAGAATTACGTATAAATTCCACATAGATGGGGCAATTCTGCTGTGATTCTCTAACCATTCCTTGCCACACCACCACTCTGGAACCAGTCAGTGCTCTCACGATGACACCAAGGAGCTACTCTATGAACAAGTCCTCCTTCTGGTCCTGCCTTTCATCTCTTCCCCAACTCCTCACCCCTGAAATCCATCTATAGATGTAGAACATTCTGAAATCTACATCAAATGTCCACTCACCATTTCAGTGTCTCCAGGACATCCCACATATGATCTGTCACCACCAAAAAGGTTTGAAAAAATGCCAATACAACTTCATTTAACACTTAGGCCAGCTGCCTCTGTGCCCTCCTGGAACCCTAACTGGCACTGTGCCAGCCCTTTGTGGAGCGTAAATAGATTAACAACAAAAGGAATGAATCCTGCTCTTCAGAGTACAGGTTGCCTTGGGACAATGAAATGTATTTGTTATAATTGGCAATGTTTGACTTTAGAAAAGAAGTATACAGAAAGAGTCACACACTTTTTCAATGGGGAAATAAATGAAGAATGATGAAGTTAGTCTTATTTTCCGCATCAGTTTTACTCTTTCCCTTTGCTGAGATGATGTGCCCAACAACTGATTTATTTCTCGGGTGGGTTCCATCTGCAGATTGTACACTAAAACCCTAAGGATTATCAAACCTCCCAAAAGGGCAGCACAAAACTGAACAAGAATTATTTTTTTATTTTAAAGTCCCATCTTGGCATTTAACACATTAATTCTACACTGGTACTATTTTTCGCCTTTTAAATTACCAACTTGCATCACTGTAGACTTCATGATTTTAGGAAAACTACATCACCTCTTTATTTTCCTCACCCATAATTTGTTTCCCTGTCATGGAAGGCCATTGCTATAAGCGGTGTTCAGGTCTGACATGAACCCATTTAGGTGCCAAAGCAGCTTAAACAAATGCACTGACATTTCTCTAGTCAAACAAATACTTTATACACAGAGGAGCAGGAGAAGGAAAGACGAGAAAGAGGGAAAGTGGGACAGGGAGAAAGGAGGCAGGGAGAGAATGCCAGCATGAGAGTTTTTCCCATTTGATGAGTAAGTGCTTTCAGAAGGTGGCAACTCCCAAAATTCAGAGAACTAACAAGTTCTTCACCATTTGTGCACATTTAAAGAACCTGTGAAATTCTTTGCCAGCAGGGGAATAAGGAAATTTTTTTTAAAAAGTGATACTGACATTGTTCAGCTTTCCTATCTTCCAGTTGTTAATATTTCTAAGTTGTTATAAATATTCTTCTTATTTTCTACATCCTAAGGTGAAATTAATGTAGACCTTTTTGTTTATTTAGACAATGCAAAATAAACTGGTTAGATTTTTAGAAGTCATGTCTTGCATTTGAAAACATTTACATACAAATAACCAATACAATGGCAAGTGTTATAAAACTGCTACATATTAAAGAATTTTGGGATATTTTATAAGATTGTATCTTAAAATTCCCAACGTTGTAAAGGTTTCCCACAATGTCAAAATACTCAACACAAATTAGGAATTTGAAAAACAACTTTGGAAAGTCAAGTATCTGCACAGAAGTACACAGAATGTTCAATAATGGAGCATTTGTGGATTAAAAAAAATACTCTCTACATTTATTTTTCCCTATAAAAATATTACCATCCTTTAAATTATAACCTGAGGTCCCACATCTAATGCCTCTAACTTAAGTCTCATTTTAAAGCATGGAAACTCAAGTATGTCTGTTTAATGAATGAATTTACTTACCCTGCCTTTGCATAGATATTATGATTTGATTTTTTAATTTCTAATCTTCAACCAAGGATATGTTTATTGATTTTTTTTTAGAGAGAGAGGAAGGGAGAGAAAGAGAGAGAAACATCGATGTGAGTGAGAAACATCTATTGGTTGACTCCCATACATGTGCCCCAACAGGGGATCAAACCCACAACCTAGGTACGTGCCCTGACTAGAATTGAACCCACAAACCTTTTTGGTATATGGGATGATGCTCCAAGTGAGCCCCAACTATGCTATAATTTTAATGAAGAAAAATATGTATATGTGACAGCAACTTCCCTGGGACCCAGATGTAAAGCTCCACAAACCACATTTTTCCAGTGAGCTCACAGTGTCCCAGCCCAGTGCCTGATTAGGACAACAATTAGAGTCCTTCACCAACAGGAAAGAACAAGCTAGGCTTGCTTCGAAGCCTACAACTTGATCCTTCTGTCAAAATCAAATTGGTGTCTAGGAAGTCCAAGTTACAGACTCCGCTGCTATGTAACAGACTTAGTGAGATAATCCACAGGTTTGAGTCACAAATGAAATCATTTTTATTAATATAAAAAGGAACACATTTTCATTAACTAATTCTCATCTTGATTTGGGAGCCAACTGTCCTGCTATTACATTTAAGTGATATACAAATGAGAACAGAAGAGACAGCAAATGTTAAAATGCAGGCAGAGGCATGAAAAATAAAGAAGGAAGTCGGCTGGCAGAGCCAAGTTTATCTGCTACTCCACCCTGAGTGTTCACAGCCAAGAGCTGATAGAGGGCCTTTTGGTAAAGTAGGTAGAAAAAAGCCCCAGGACTCTCAGGTTGCCAGGCAACATGCCACATTTTATTAAAGCAGGAGCGGTGAGAATCCTCAGGGGGCTGGCTGGAATGCTGTGTCATGTGTTCTCTCCCAGGCTCACAGCTGGTCACCTCCCCTTGCACAGTCTCTCCCCATAAATATGCTCTTGCGAGACTGCAGGAGGAAGCAGCTACCTGAATGTAAACCGAAAATCAAGGACAAGGAGCAAAACACAAGCCAACTGGGGCTTGTTCTTTTTCCAACTTAAGCCAGAGTGCAGCCAGAATTCATGGCTGTTGCCAAAAAGAGCACAGGCAGACCCTGTGCTTGGTTCCCCAGAAGCCTTGACTAAATGCTGTCTAGATTATACATAAAATAAAATAAAAATTTGACTGCTTCATTATTTAAAAGATTTTAATAAACATTGTATGAGCAGAATGGCACAGTGGGATGAGCGTGCACTTGAGGGTGAGACAGTTCTACCACTGGACTACCACTTCACCTCCCTGGACAACTGCTTTCTTATCCTTGAGCTGAGGTGCTTTCCATAGTTCATTTTAGGGAAATCGAGCACTATGGAGTTGCAGCAGCACTGGGGGAAAGGGAACGGAGACTAAAGGAGAAAACTGTTTATTCAAAATTACCCTTGGCCCTGGCCAGGTAGCTCAGTTAGTTGGAGTGTTGTCCCACTATGCCAAGGTTGTGGACTTGATCCCCAGTCAGGGCACATACAGGAGTCAACCAATGAATGCATAAATAAGTGGAACAACAAATCGATGTTTCTCGTTCTCTCTCTCTGTCCCTCTTTGTCTCTCTCCAAACACACACACACCCCGCTTTCTCTCTCTAAAAATCAATAAAAGCATATCCTCAGGCAGGTAAGGATTAAAAAATAAAATTGCCCTTTGAAAATTCCCTTCCAAGGCACCACACTGGCCTCCAACACATCCCTCCAGTGTTGGAACACACTGCTGTTTCTTCTCTTTCACACCAGAGGAAAGATCATGTTACAGAACACAAACTCATGCAAGCACACATGGTTTCTAAGCAGTGGAATGCTCAAGTACATGCAGAATGAGAGAACTGATATTCACATGGGAAAAGCAGATCCATATCTCCCATTTCATCTCCGACTCACTTGGACACCTGCTTTCACTGAGTGGAGTGACAAGCAAAACCAGTTTCACTACTGAAATAATAATTTCCCCAAAGGGGTAAATCAGAATTTACACTTTGAATCAAACTTTTCTGATGCAACTATAGTTGGAACCTAGTGAATATGGGGTGGGCAAAAGTAGGCTTACAGTTGTGAGTATGCAAAAGAGTTTATTCTTGTGTTATTATTTATTAATTATTTCATTATTTGTATTACAGCTATAAATCTACTTTTGCCAATCTCTGTATACAATCCATACCTTTGTGCCTATCCTCTGATCATACACACCCTAGCTAGTTCTTTGAAGACAAAGAATGAGTTTTAGTACATTTTATATCACCAGTGATATTTCTCCAGGAGAGAACATTTAACAGAGCTTTCAAACAGACCTGTGCTTGTAATTACTACAAGCCACTGAATAACCATGGCTTAACTTCCCAGAGCATAGATTTTACTTGTAATCCGGGAGGAAAAGTTAAATACTTAATCTGGTCATTTAACACATTTTAATATTAAAATAAAATGGATGTATTTTAGAGTTGAATTTTTTTAATTTGCAGGAATGGTTTAAATAAAAGACTGCAGAGAAATTCCAACTTGTACTCCCTCCCCTACTGAATCTCTCCCCGCAACCCCCATAACACCTGAGCTTTCCTAACTGCTCTCCTTTGGTGTTGGGATGCTTAGTGAAAGCTTAAGAATAACTTCCTCCCACAGACACAAACAAATCTCCTAAATGTTCAACAGCAAGGGAATAGCTAAATAATTATGCTATTCATATTCATTAAAAATTATACTTTTCAATGGGATAATATACCTCCCACAAAAGCTTATAGTAATAAATATTATCTGAATGAGTGATCAAGTCTCCTTCCTGATAAAGTGATAACATCAGAGAGAGAAGAAAACCCCACCTTCTCTTCTTGGCAGCGAACTGGTGAATGTAATGTCCTCATCGAGTAGTTTACACAGACAATTTGTACTCTAGACGCACTAACGACACTCATGGAGCTGTTAGGAGCTCTTTATGACTGAATGCAATCCTGCAAAGAGCTGACTGGTCTGAGAAAGGGGTAATGCAATATCTCTTTTTCCAGCAAAGGTAACAGATATGGATGTATCATGTATAAGCAAGGGAAGATGAGGGCAGCTTAAACTGAGTGGGTATGTTCTCAGAGTTAAAGAAATCTGTCTGAAAGGGATTATAACCCCGCATGTCAGTGGCCACAATGGGAAGGTGAGAACCCTGTCCTTTAAGCTCACATCCTGGCCCTAATTCACTTGACAAGTACTTCTTGTCCCAGGGAAGTAGACCCCTTGCATCAGTAAGCTTACCTATCAAATGGTCTGGACCAAAGACTAGGTAAGTTTTGAGCACCAGGGTCACCTGCACTAGAGCTACAGTCATCAGTTCCTGAGGTTACATTCCAGGTAGTGCACACTGTCAAATGCCGTACACTCTGCTACCCTTACTGTTTAGAGGAGAAACCTGAAATCTGTTGAATGACTTGCCCAAAGTCTTATAGCTGCTATAAGGAGAATAACCGGCATTCAAACCCAAAGTATTTCAGTCACTCTACCAACCAAAGAAAATGATGTCAAGGAAACTACCCTGCACTGGCCACCTACTCTGCTAGCTGCTCTCTAAAGCAGGGAACACAGGGCCATGGTGTCAATTCTTCCTATAGGCCTTCTTCAACAGAAAGGTCCACTGCCTGCTGAATGAGAAGGGGCTTAGAGATGCTCATATCCTTTGACACAGTAATTTCTTTTAGGAAACCGGTATATGAAAGCAATCTGAAATGAGGACTAATTTTTAATGCACAAAGATGTTTGAAGATCAAAAATACATACATACATATACATACCCACACATATATACATACATACATACACATACACATTTTAAAAAGCAAAAACAAACCTCCTAAGTGTTCAACAGTGGAGGAAAGCTAAATAATTATGCTATTCATAGTCATTAAAATTATGCTTTTCAATGGAATAACAACCAAACAATAATAAATAAATTTTCTGGCTAGTTATTTGGACAAAAGTAACTTGAATACCCAGCTCATGGTTACATTCATTTAACAAATATTTGCTGATCACCTACTATGTGCCAGGTACCTTTTTAGGCATTAAAAGTATATTCAGAATAAAAATTTTTGTCCTCCTGGATGGTAGTTGTATGGGTATGTTCACTTTGAAATAATTCATTGAGCAATACACTTCCAATACATGTACTTTCCTATTTCTATGTTAAATCTCAATTTAAAAGTAAAAAAAAAAAAAAAAAGCTTGACTTCATGGAGTTTACATTCCAGTAGTGGAATACAGATACTACTTAAAAAAGTAACATACAGGAGAGTTGAATCCTCCGGTTATCACCGCCATCCTGGCCTTGGGGGCGCCAATCTTGAGGCCCCTGAGTAGAGAACTCTCGCGGTTA
Source organism: Myotis lucifugus (assembly GCF_000147115.1). Classification (NCBI taxonomy): domain Eukaryota; kingdom Metazoa; phylum Chordata; class Mammalia; order Chiroptera; family Vespertilionidae; genus Myotis; species Myotis lucifugus. The sequence continues at coordinate 336,222 of NW_005871699.1, read as the reverse complement.
GTTGAAGGCAGTGTCCCCCTGTGCGGGGGGAAGTATCGGAGCGCCCGACTTGGCGCCCGAAAAGGGGTGACCCCTGAAGATGGTTTGCTATTCGCTAGACCCAGAAAACCCCACGAAATCATGCAAATCAAGAGGCTCCAACCTCCGCGTTCACTTCAAGAACACGCGTGAAACTGCCCAGGCCATCAAGGGCATGCACATTCGAAAGGCCACCAAGTACCTGAAGAAGCAGTGCGTGCCATTCCGCCGCTACAACGGTGGCGTTGGTAGGTGCGCCCAAGCAAAACAGTGGGGCTGGACACAGGGTCGGTGGCCCAAAAAGAGTGCTGAATTTTTGCTGCACATGCTTAAAAATGCCGAGAGCAATGCTGAACTTAAGGGTTTAGATGTAGACTCTCTGGTCATTGAGCACATTCAGGTGAACAAAGCTCCCAAGATGCAGCGTAGAACCTACAGAGCTCATGGGCGGATTAACCCATACATGA
>NW_005871699.1:332207-335534 GCF_000147115.1 Myotis lucifugus | reverse complement strand
ATATAATAAAAGCCTAATATGCTAAGTGTCCAGTAGTCTGGTCATCCATTCAACCAATCAAAGTGCAATATCCTAATGATATGCTAAGGCCGCTCAACCACTTGCTATGATGTGCACTGACCACCAGGGAAGATGCTCCAACTGTTAGGTTAGCTTGCTGCTGGGGTCCAGCTGACCGAGACTGAGACGGGCCGGACAGGCCCTGGAGCCCTCCTGTGGTCCCTCCCCAGCTGGCCAACCTCCCACATCCCTCCCCAGCCCTGATTGTGCAGTGGTGGTGTCCCTTGGCCTGGCCTGCACCTCTCACAAGGTGGGACCCATCGGGGGATGTTGGAGAGCTGTTTTTGGCCTGATCCCACAGGCCAGGCTGAGGGACCCCACTGGTGCACGAATTCGTGCACCGGGCCTCTAGTATATATAAAAGCCTAAGCGACCGTCCAACCAGTAGCTATGACGCACAATGACCACCAGGAGAAAGACGCTCTGACTAGTAGCTATGATGCACACTGACCACCAGGGGGCAGACGCTCAATGCAGGAGCTGCCAAGCTGCGGTGACTTGGCAGCTGCGGTTCTTGGGTGACACACCCAGAACCAGAAAGGAGGGAGCCCGATTCCAGGGTGCATCACCCGAGTACCGCACTCTCACAATCCAGGACCCCTTGGGGGATGTTGGAGAGCTGGTTTCAGCCCCATCCCCACAGGCCAGGCCAAGGGACCCCACCAGTGCATGAATCCATGCACCAGGCCTCTAGTCTATATCTATAAAAGCCTAAGCGACTGTTACGAAAGAACAACCGGTCAACCAGTTGCTATGACGTGCACTGACCACCATGGGGCAGACACTCAATGCAGGAGCTTCCCACTGGTGGTCAGTGTACTCCCACAGCCAACCTCCCATAGCCCCCTCTCCCTGGCCAGCCAGCCCCCATCGGCCCCTGGTGCTAAACCATTTGTAGAGACCTGCTTTTGGGTCAGTGTTTCATATGTAGCAGAGCAGCTCCTTTGCTGCAATCTATTGAAAGTCAGCCCTTGACACAAGGATTTGTCTTGCTCCTGTCCTCTCCCTTTCCTGGGGGCCACCCACCCACCATGTTGGCGGCACAGTGGTGAGGGAAGGGGGGTGGGAACCGTGCAGTGGCAGGGCACCAAGGGCGGTGTTGGCATCCAGCATTCGTTCCTTCTGCACCCAGCCCAGCAACTGTTGCCTCCTCTCCCAACCCCACCAGGGCCTTCGACCCGGGCTGGGACGGGGAACCGAGGGTGGGTGGCGGCGGACGCAGCCCCATTCCCAGGGGGGCTAAGGGCCAGCTCCCTCCTCGGGGCCAGCAGCCAACCTCCTGTGGTCCCTCCCCTGGCCGGTCAACCTCCCCCGCCACCTAGCACAAATTCATGCACTGGGCCTCTAGTATCTATAATACTAAAAGTGTAATATGCTAATTAGACTGGACAGCCGAACAACCTTCTGGATGTCCTTCCGGACAAAGCCCAGGCTGCAAGGGCCGAGGCAAGCCGCCGCGGCTGCAAGGGCCAAACCCCTTGCACGAATTTCGTGCATCGGGCCTCTAGTTAATTATAAAGAGGGAAAGCTACAGTGGAAAAATCTAAGGCCACCATTTAACTAAATCATCAAACAAAATATCAGTAATAATGGAACAAAGTGCAATCATGTGCCTCTGGATGTGATACACTGAGAACATATCACCTATGTAGTACTCTTGCCAAAAATGCTTTATCTGAATTATCATGAGACAGACAAATCCAAATTAAAAGACACTGTAAAATAACTGGTCTCAACTCTTCAAAAAATGTCAAAGGTATGAACAACAAAAACAGGCTGGGAACTGTTCTAGAGTAAAGGAGACTAAAGAGCTATAATGACTAAATGCCATACAAGATTTTGACTGGATCTTGGATTTTAAAAAAACTGTAAGAGACATTATTATGGCATTTGGGGAAATTTGATTATAGCCTAAACATTAGATCATATTAGTATCACAAATTTCCTACAATAAAATACATACATAAATGTGTGTATATGTATGTGTGTGTGTGTGTGTGTGTGTGTGTGTGTGTATATATATATATATATATATACACATATATGTATATATATATTGAATACTTATGTGTATATATATATTATGAATACTTATGTGTGTGTGTGCGCGTGCACACGTGCATTCGTGTGTGCAGAGCAAGGAGGGGATAAAGAAAATATGACAAAATATTGCCATCTTATCTATAGGTTTGAAATTTTTCAAAATAAAAAGTTGGAAAAATAACAAAAATAAAATAAAATGTATGAAGTCTAATAGCAAAAAAATACATTATAGGTAATCAAAGAACTGCTAATAAGAATGGTTTTATAAAAATAGCTAACATTGGATGAATTATAAATTGATTATAACATTTATATAGGGCAATCTGACAATATATGAGAATTTTTTATTTTTATACTTTTAAAAATTCAATTTTCTGAATCTACCATGTAATTAATAGAGGCCAAGTAAAATTTCAGAAACCTCTAATTTTGCACTTGGAGCTCCTTCTTTCACACAAAATTCTTGTGCCCAAAGAGATTTGAGATTACAGCAGTAAAGATTAAAAAATAACCTAAAAATTCTTTAAGAATATTGTTGAGTGAATGATATTCACTTGATGGCTTATTTAACTAATGTAGCCAGTTAACATGTTTTCATAGAATTAAAATAACTTGAAAAAATTTCTCACAACTATTAATGAAAAAAGTAAAACCTAAAATTCTATATACAGTATGATTATATCCACATAAAGAGGCAAAATAAAGAAAGAAAATATACCAGAATGTTATAATGATTATTTCTAGGTGATTTTTTAAAATTCCATTGTTGTCTGTATTTCTCCCCAATTTTCTGTAATGAGCATGTGTTTTAAAAAATAAAAGATACACAAAAACTGTCATTCTTAGGCTTGGTCTATAGCAAAATTTTTTGTTATTGTATTTAACTGATTAGATGATCTGAAAGTTGTGTGCAGGGAACACAGGCTCATATCCCCACAATATTGTTATCTGTAATAACTAGGAGAGAGCCCTATTTAAAAAGGAAACTTTTGAGCTGACTGTGGCATAGCAAAAATTTTTTAAATTACAGAGGAAGGTTGAGTTATGAATACATTTACATATATTATTATTAATATGCTGAAATGTTATACTTAGCGTATTAATAATAAAGGATTGATTCAATGCCAGCAAGGACCAAATAAATTTTCTTTGAGAAATAACAGTCTCAATTTTTTATTTAATTATCTTGGTGTTTGGCTATATATAGCTCGACCTCAAAAATCC